>NC_088854.1:34590763-34893127 GCF_963853765.1 Magallana gigas
TAGTGTTAGGAGGATTAACATTTTTGTCAAATGAAAGCATCTCCGTTTGTTTGGTTATTTCCTCTTTTTTTTGTTACAAACTCAATTGCGTAATTAATCTGAGAGAAAAAAAAACCTTAAGTTATCATAGCAGCTTGTAAATTTTAAATCGATAACCTGTTACATCAAAAGTTTAAAATCGAAGATTTCTAAACTTATCTATAACAATCTTAGAAATCTTTGATTTTAAAGTCGGTTTGAGACAACAATATATTACTTGATTGATCTAAAAAGTACCGATATTTATTTTGAATCTAAACAAATTATTTTACAGCTAGATAACCTAGATTTCTTGTAAAAATACGGTTTATTCGCACTTTATATATTTGCTTTAGATCAGTCAAAATATACTCTACATCAGTTTGAATTTCAAAATTTCACTTAAATTTCGCAATTTCGTTTAAAATTCTTTTTGAAATAAGATTGTTTAGTGATTGATTTATGCTAGTGACGATTATTTCATCCATGGTTAAAAACATAATTATCCACAAATCTCGATTTTCATTTGCATACTGATATTTTGTACCCACAAATATAACAAGTGTACCTGGCCGACTTTGACATGTATTTATCGATACTTATATAATGCATTAATTGAGCCCATATCTTAAGCTTTAGTTTAAATATGCTATGATAGTAGTTTGTACCAATTTAGATTACGTGTCAATAAATCTTTATAAATTTATAGATCTTTGTTTGTTAAAAACATTTTATTTTTTGGGAAGTGATAAGATCCGCAAAATAGCTCTTAATTTTCGACTGTTAAATTCCCAAATTACCCATATATCTAAGCTAAACATGTAGCTTGATTTAAAACCATCGTGGCAGTGACCATTCTTAGCAGAATTATCGCAATTTTTTTACATGTAGCAGTATGAATCCTTCTCTAGGTCTTAGATAGTAAAACGTTACCAATATTCCTTTTCAAAAGATTTTTTAAAATTATTTTTTATCATTTTTCAAATAGTCATATGGATTTAAAGTTTAAAGAAAAAACTTTATGCATCAACTTACGACAAACTGAGAGGGACGACAGAACAACGAGAGCTCCGTTAGAGTCGGCGTACGTAGAGTTCCCATTTGGTGGACAGTCTTGAGGATTCTGGGACATGAAGACATTGTTACTATCGGAGGAAATTATCTGTAAAAAAAAAATTAACTCGGTATTTATTTTACATGCAGTTTGAGTATTTCATTAATTAATCATTGATCAATGCGTAAGATTAACTGAACTATCAAGTTTACTCAGTATGTCAAATCTACTGTAAACAAAAGGAGTAGTTGAAAAGAAAATCTAATTCATGGAAAGCGTCAAACTTAGCCGGAGCATAGGCCTAGCGATTGTTAATAATTAACCACGATATGGTAAGAAAAATGGATATTTTTTATTTAATATTTTTTTTTCTTTCAAAATACTTTTATCTAGTACCTTTTATTGGAATGATTGTACTCACATAACAAGTGAATCTGTAGGTGGTGGATTCGTCTGTTGTTGTATCTGTGTTATACACATACAGATAAGTGTAGGAACCAACCGTTGTAGAGTGCAGGCAGTATAATTCTCCAGAAGCTGCCAAAACGTAACAAAGTGATCAATGATTGCATGTAATGATCATTTCAAGAATGTAAGGGGAAAAAAATCTTTTGACATCACGTGTCAATACTTGTAACCGATGTTAAAGAGATTCATATGGTATCTACTAATCAAAAATCTGAAATTTTCTCTAACTGATGTTTGATCAGAATAAGAAAAAGAGTTGTACCATAAATGGTATAGAAAACAAGTGATAGCTACCGGTATATCTTATTATCAAATTCATATTGTTGGTGATAAAAATGATGTTAAAAGATTAAAGAGAATTTAATGATTGACTTACTGGAGTATGCTTGGGTCTGGGTACATTTCGTGTAATCAAAATCTAAAACTCCTGTGTTAGTACACACGTCGAGGTAAGCATCGTCGCACACGTTTCCACTGCCGGTGTCATAAGTGTAGTTCCAGTTCATCTGCAACTGGCTAGGACAAGTTATTTTGGCTTCTTCGATGCCACCTAAAAATGACATTTAGATATTTATTAAAGGACTGGACAATATACGGTAAGTATCGATTCTTAAAAGAGAAACCAATATTATCCTTGATTTCCTAAATCAGAAAAGGATATAGACAAATATCGAAATACTCTGAAAATCGCGAGACAAGCAAAACGTATAGGTAATACATGTCATACTTTGCTTGTGATCATGACTTTAAAATTGTCCTATACTCGACACTAAATGTGCTCATTAAATGAAGGCTTGGTTTTTTCATATAATAGATGCACGCACTAATAATCATAGACATAAGACAAAACATTATGATATGCAGTCAAAGATTACAGAGCTCAACGATTTTATCATGCAATATGAAAATAATAATTAATGATCTTTTATTATCAAATTATTGTTTACCGTGGTTTGGTATGACACAATATTGTAAAATATAATACGACATTGTATCAAATCATGTTAAATACAAGATCATATGGTGCAATATCATACGATACAAGATCAAATGACACAATATTGTAAAATATAATAAGACATTGTATCAAATCATGCTATACAAGATCATATGGTACAATATCATACAAGATCAAATAACACAATATCGTATCACATTATACAATATTGCATCATATGACACAATATCATGTAATACGGTACGATTATATATTAAGATATTGTATACGTATCATAACGATATAATATCACATGACACAATATCATATTTAATCATATGATATATTATAATACCTCCTATCAGTTTGTCTCTATAGATTCAATAAAAAATAAATCATCTAATTTCGCATAGTATAGAAAGGATTTATATACATTGAAGCGTAAGCATACTTTTCCGAAGTAAAGCAGGCAAAAGTCTTCCTCGAAAACCTTACAATACCTGGAGATGCTTCCACACAAATTAATAAAATCTAAGCTTTTCTGGCCAAATATTTTTTGAGAAAATATCTTTAGAATTTCTCGATTTATTCCTATGTAACAATTCATCCCCCAATTGTGGACCCATCCTACCAACGGGGACCATCATTTAAACAAACCTGAATCAACACTACCTGAGGATGCTTCCATACAAATTCAAGCTTTTCAGGCCCAATAGTTTTTTAGAAGAAGTTGTTTTTAAGATTTTCTCAATATACTCTTATAAAAATGTGGCCCCAACCTATCCCCGGGAACCGTGGTTTAAATAAACTTAAATCTACACTACATGAGGATGCTTCCATACAAGTTCCAGCTTTTTTAGTCTAATTGTTTTTGAGAAGATTTTAAAGAATTCCTATATTTATTCTTAAGTAAAACTTGAGTCCCTATTGTGGCCCCATCCCACACCTGATATAGAAAAAAGCCCAATCACGTCTTGTGGTCGAGATTTATGCCAATGTAGAATAGGAATTTTATTTTGGGGACATAGTAGTAAATTCTATTTAACAGTTAGTATTATGTCCGATCATTACATAGAACCGATGCAGATATAGTAGGGGGCAAGTTGTTTTTTTTTTTTTAGAAACCGACGCATCTCTTAAATATACAGAAAAGAAAATGAATTTCAAAGAGACTGTCTTCAAACATAATTGATCTTTAATCTTAACCTACCCTCTTTGACCATGATGTGATTCGTTAGATCCGTCGCTGAACTGGCATCGCAGAAGTCGCTTATTACGTTCACTACCTTTTTGTCATCTTTTAGATATATTTTGATTCTTTCATTTCCAGCGTCACTCAACTGATCTAGCATTGTAAAATAGAAACAGAGAATCGACTATTACATTCAGTACTCAATTATGGGATAATTCATACCATGTTTATTACATTATGTTCATAAGTAAACACACAGAATATACTAAACATAGGTCGAGTTATCAAAGCAATTGCATTCAGTCTATAGTACAATCACTCACTGGTCGGGGTGTCGTAGGTGAATTTGGTGCTTGATTGTTGAGTCATCCGCAGGCATAGGAAAGCTTCCAAATTTAGTCCAAGATACGTAAATTCTTCGGATCTGAAAATTTGAATTCAAATTATTTACAAATATATATTCAATATTTAAAAAAAACGAGACATTGTGTCACAATATTTGCACATGAAAACCACTCATTCACAGACCTGTGAACGTGAGCGCTGAACGCTTCGTTGTTTTGGAATAATAGGAGTTTCTTACAACAACCCTTAAATTAAGACGTCGTGAAACGTGCCCTAGCTAATTCAGTAGTATCCCTGGTTAGTTAAAAGTGAAAGGAGGACTAATTTTTTTTAAAATAACAATTTATAATTTTCAATTGTATCACATATCGTCAGTCTCTTTTGGTAAAAAAAAAAAGAAATGTCGTAATATAAAAATATATGCTATATCGTACTGATTCTATTACACATTTTAGATTTTAACTTTAACATGATTATCAAACATAAGTATTAAACAGCTTAATTGAAAACATGAAACTGCTTAAAGGTGTTGATTTTGTAAGATTTTTCTAATGCTAATAAGTGACATTATTGAAGGCATTCCCGGTATCTTAAAGAAAATTTTGTTGAATAATATACAACTACATGTATGTGAAACTATTTCATGACTGTTTGCTCATGATCGTTGTATAAGATTTCTTTTGTATAATAATGAGTTACAATTTTTATATTATTTTTTTATTTATACATAAACAGAAAGAATATATTCCTATCGTGCTTTCTGTGGTATTTATCAGTGGTAAAAAAAATAACGTTTTTAAAGAAATCTATGTATTTTGATACAAGTAACCGGTTAATCGGTTGGAGTGAATAACGATTAACTGATTAATCGATTGACATTCCTACTGGATATTCTCATTAAACTTTTACCTGTTATTTTAGCCAATGAGTTGTTCTAAGTACTAATTTAATTATTGGATAAATAATATGATGGTGTGAGTTGCCATCCAAACAACACTATTAGCCGTATTTATTTGTAGATTTCATGGGAGTACTCGTTTATATACACGTCGTATTTATTATTTTTGACTGAGTCTCTATACAGCCATTTTTTCTATTTCGTGCATGTGTCATTTTTTGTCAAAGATTTTTAGCTATTGCTCCTCTTCTTGATTTAAGACTATGATTAATTATTTTTTTTTGGTAAAATTGCTGTTATAACGTACTGCAATTTGATTTTCTCTATAATGACTTGAATAGATAGCAATAAAAATCTTCTCGCCCCCCCCCCCCAAAAAAAAGGAGCGCGTAAAACTTTCTTTTTATTGCCGCTAATATCTACAAATGGCATCGCATAAATGGTAATAAAACATGTCAATGACAATTTAAAAAACGTGGAAATTCGGGGATCCACACACACCTCCAGAAACCTTAGCTGAAACCATTTAATTAAGGTGCCTCACTACACCTTGAAATAGTTTCTCAAATTGGCAGAAAATTACTTGATTATAATAGAAAGCATAATAAATAAGAAGTATATACCGGTATGTCAAATGGGCGAAAAAATGTGCAATTTTAGATAAAAATGATATTTTTAGAATTGTAGTTCAGTAAACATGAACAAAAGCCCCAGATGGATTCGAACTCATTCACAAGCATGATACTTTAACCACTGAGCTATGAGGATACAGATCTGAATCGATTGATATAAACAGTTAAACAAAACATTTAAATCGCCATCTTGTGACGTAGTGTCTTAACAAGTATATGTCTCGGTGTAGTAAAGTACCTTAAAGGGTATTAAAAATATCACTGACAATTTTAAAAATTGGAAATACGGGGAGGAAAATATTTCAATATTGAACCTAAAGTTAGTTGTGTAACGCTAAACGTAAGGGTTTTCAGTCTTAAGATCTCGATATAAGAAGCTTAACTTAAGATTATCAGCACAAAACATTTAACACCGGTAAAAGGGAGTCTTACCTTAGGACGTAGTTGGTCTGGTCCGTACTGTCGCAGGTAAATGTGAAAGAACCTATCGTCCACACCTGCCAACCAGCGAGGGTGGTGGATGTGAAATTAAGGGTTCCCTTGTGGCTATCATACCAAGAGTCAATGCCAGACGACCAAAAATTCCCCGGGAAGACGCATGTACTCTCTGAAAAATAATTTCACTGGTGGTTGAGCGCCTACATATTTATACGAACCAAATTGCATTGCTGGATCTATAATGATAACACTTTCGTTATGCTACTTTTACAATGATTCGGTATGAAGTATATGCATGCACCAACTCACAGTAGTATAGGAAAAATGATTTTATAAAGTCAGTATATTGAATTTCATTGATCATTTGATCTTACAGACTTGATATTGAGTTACCTGTGCACACCAGAAGTGAGACAATGACAATCAAACTCCGGAAGTTCATATTGTTTTAATCCATATTGCTACTCCACATGATCTTGAAACAAGCGATTGTCAGTTGAGAGTTTCACATCTTTCTTCAGTAGTCGACGTGTATTGATTGAAATCGTTTCTATGTAATTATTCAGATTAGAATTTTAATCTTGCAGTCCATGGTCATTAATCGGTTATTATGGTAGTTTAATGGAGAGGATAATTCCAGATTAGTAAAGATCAAAATTTGATACATTCCAGGTCATTCTAAAACGTTGAATGGGCCATTGCAGACAAAATAAAGATGTTTACATGAAAACGGGAATATCATACATTATCATATTACGTCCTCCCATGAAGATTTATCGTAACTTAAAAAGTTATATTCCTCTTAGAGCAGGTATTCGTAACTTCCAGACGTTCCAGTTAATCGGAGATAGGTAATCAGTGCGGGAGTTTACAGATACGAATTTCCTACACCCACAAAAACAACATTTGGTGATGTTTAAATTTACAAACAGAAAACATCACCCTTAAACGAAACCACATGAAAAAAACCCAAAAACAAAACAAAATAAAACAACAAGAGGCTAATAGGCCTTAACGGTCACCTGAGTAGCATATAACCCATACACAAACTTGTCGAGGAGTCTCATATATTCATTTAATTGGGTTTCATGGAGAAGAAAAATTATAAATTTGTAATGACGACCTGACCTCCCTGCCTGAAATCTTTCAAAAAGAACTATGAAACCTATAATTTTGGCGAAAAACTTAAAGATCTGGTCTACAAAATCATGAATTCAGTTTTCCTTTCAGGTGTGTGGGAGTCAAGAAGATAATTCTTAAACATTATATGCATTAACACCTATACATCCATTTTGGCCCTGCCCTAGAGTCAAAACCCATACTCCAGGGGACATGAAATTTAAAATTTTAGTAGAGGACTTCCTGGTAATCCTGATTATGAAGTCAGTTTTTCATACAGATGTGTGAGAATAGAGAGGGGGATTTTAAAACATTATATGCATTAACACTATATTGCCATTTTGCCCCCCCCCCCCGCCCCCCCCCCAATGTCCTGAACTCCTGACCCAGGGGCCATGAATTTCACAATTCAGGTTGAGGAGTTAGTGGACATCATAACCATGTGTTCAGTTTTTTGCCCACATTTTTGGGAGTAGAGAAGAAGATTTTTTAAAGATTTAATACATTTTTACAATATGGCCATAATGGCCCCACCCTAGAGCCTAAACCCCTGAAACAGGGGTCACGAATTTCACAATTTTGGTAGAGGGCTTCATGGACATCATCATCATGAATTTAAGAAATAAACAGCAATTTAAAAAGTTCACTGGGATATGAACTTGGTTGGTCACGTGATCAACTCCTGTGAAGCCCTAAGTTCATATCCCGGTGAACATTTTAACATTGCTGTTTATTACTTATATTTACGTTTGAGAATGGCAAACCGTTCAGAATTATTAATATAACGGTGCTTTTACGTTTACATTATTGCAACCGTCAAGCAATAAGCGCGTGCAGTTATTGTGACGACGAAAACGTTCAGACAGAATTGAACGTTTTCGCTCTTCTATAGGTTCATATAAGGAAGCATATTTGCAAATGTAAATATTTAGTTTTTAACAAATATATATGGGAGTAGAGATGAAGATTTTCTAAGATTTAATACATTTTTACTATATGGCCATATTGGCCCGACTCTAGATCTAGAACCCCTGACCCAGGGGCCATGAATTTCACAATTTTGGTAGAGGGCTTCATGATCATCATAATCATGCATTTAGTTTTTAACAAATGTATATGGGAGTAGAGAAGAAGATTTTCTAAGATTTAATACATTTTTACTACTAGTATATGGCCATATTGGCCCGACCCTAGAGCCAGAACCCCTGACCCAGGGGCCATGAATTTCACAATTGTGGTAGAGGGCTTCATGAACATCATAAGCATGCAACCAGTTTTTTCTTCACATGTGTGGAAGCAGAGAAGAGGTTTTTTGAAAATTTGGCTTTTTTGCATATTTGGACCCACCTGTGGTGCCCCGGGGAGGTAGAGCCACGAATAGAGATATATTCGGCAGTCACGTGTCATGTATAAACCAATGAAAGTGTGAGATTTTAGTCCGAATGAGAACATAAGATACCGTACCTTATGTACGTAACATCTGTATGTTATATACCTGATCATACCTCTATCTTTTTAGAGGTCCGTGCGTGTTGCGATCTGCTTTGAATTTGTATTTCGTTTTATGGATTTTTGAGACGGTTGACAGTTTGTTATTGTAATTTTTTTTCATACTAAATGTAGAAAATTCCGCCATTGATCAGAGCAGGTACGTAGGTATAATGCAATATGATTGGATTGTGCTTCGACCTTGAATGAAATATTCATTTTAGAGAGTTAGACAGACAAAACTATAAATGAAGCATTTTTCATTCTTCGTGATGGCTTTGCCTGTCCACTTATCTGGATAATACAACAATCAATGGCGCTTTGACCTGAAACCCTAATTATTGCTAGATGGTACAAACAAAGTTGAATTTAACACGCTCGTCAAATCGCCCTTTTATTTTTGTAGCATTACAGCATTTTTTAATTGCACAATTGTCACAAAAACGTCTATTTCAACCATATGTTTACACTTCTTACCCAGCGCTATACCTGCTCTAATGGAGATATAACTCGTGTAACGAACGACAACTCCAGGTTATGAAAGTACGGAATACATGCTTACATTATAATAATATATAGTCCATTGAAATAGGCAAAACACATGAGTTTATTTCTGTATACCTTTATACATGTAATGGGTTTATCTCATATCGTTTTGGGGTTTTTTCCTCTAGATTGTAGGATGTCAGTCAATCATACAACTGTAATCTGTCCCAAAATAGAAAGTCTACGGTGATTTTGCATTGCATCAGCCATGAAATAGCCCGGACTCTAACGTTGAAAAATTGTGCGAGGTATTCCGAGTGAGTTCCGAATGGTAAAAAGATGTAAACATTTCCCAATATGAATCTCCATGAGAAAGTTGTTTGAATTCCCTTCCTGTGAACTTTTGATTTAAAAATGATAATGTGATAATGTGTCAATGCGGATATCTTGGACATTTTCTCTTCTATTGATTTCAATTGCATTTTATTCATCGGTGTGTGTGTGTGTGTCTGTATTTTTATCAAAAATCACCAAAAAGTGATGGAAGCAATAACATGAGAGATTGTCCGCGAAACCTTTCGCCCCTACCGAAGGAACCGGAACCAATACTATCGGCGTCATAAAATCAGGTTAGTGATAAATATCCAGCAGTTACTAGTGACTTGTTAATAGATATAATGTTCTATTGTTAAAATGACAGATGTCCTACGGACCCGGTTTAACGATAGAATTCGTCCCATATACTCCCTTCGTAGCAAATAAAAAAATTATATTGCACTATATCTGGCCTAAATTTTCATATGATTGGTTTCAAATATCTACATTGTTGCTTTCTTATAATCCCATATTATCAGATTAACTGTTTTTGCAACGAAATCACTGCCACTTTTAACATCACGTTTGAAAATTTGCTGTTTATGGTCGCCATGTTAATGATAAAATCCGAGACTTTCCGAGTGCGATTTCGACAAAATGGCAGGCAAATTCTTCTTCTTCTTCTTCTTCTTCCTATAATGTGCTGGCCTCGGTTTCCGAGTGTTATAGCACGCATCGAACACAGCTAAAAGCCTCCTACTTACAGTTAAAATCGGGTAAAAACAATGGTCTGCATGTCACTTAAGGGTCATAGGACACAGCTAAGGTGTTGTTTAGCTGCATTGGCGGATCCAGAGGGGGGGTTCCGGGGGTCGGAACCCCCCCTTTCTCTGGGACATATGAATTATTTGGAAAACTTGTAATGCCTATTTAAAGGCAATTTTTCCCATTTATACCATAATACTTTAATTATTTCAAATAAATGCTTTTAAAATTGCTCATTTAAAGAATTTCTTATGCGGGTTATGCTATTTTTCTGGAATGCTAGCTACCTTAATACCTGAATCACAAACGAAGCCCCCCCCCCAAGAATAGGAAATTACGTTATAAAAATACCGTGTAAGGGGTTTATATGTAAACCATTATATAAATGCACAACTTTTCACAACTTTCTTGAATATGATCGCATCTGTACTAGTGCCAGGTAATGTTGCGCACCATTACAGAGGTCACATCAAGTTCCCTGGGACGACTATTGCTTGTACCATTGTATTACACATGTACAATCTATTCAGCAGATAAAGTATCCCCATGCATTTTTTGTCATATCCTATCATTTAGACCTTTATTTAAGAATGCAATCAATAGAAATCAAAATCGATAAATAGTTCAGAATTTAAACATCATAGACATAAAAAAAATTACCAAAAAATTCATATTTATAATAGCTTGTCGTAATAAGTCTGAATCATTTTGTTTTTTTTTTTGTTTTTAGTGTTTCTTTCTATTAAGCATAGACGCACGTTCTCATTGCTGGAGACTTGTTTTTTTTCTAAAGCTAGAAATTGTGCAAATCTTCCTTACCGAACCCAAAACGCTTAATAAATGCAGTGCACTCTGATATTAAAATAGGTATGAAATACATGTAGATATTGACGAGATAACTGTTAATTAAATTTACGCATGGAAAACGTTCAAAAGGCCTTGTTTGTTGAAAAATAATGAATTTTGCACGTATTGATTATCATTAATTGGAACCCCCCCCTTTTCCAAATTGCTGGATCCGCCTCTGAGCTGTTTCTTGAAGCCATCGATGGTACTGGCTTCTTTAACGTCATCTGACAGGCTGTTCCAGTCCCTGATGGTCTTGGGAAGAAGGAGAACTTATACACGTCTTTGTATGTTGGTGGCTGACGGTATTTGCTGCCCCTTGTGCGAGTATCCCCTGGTGTTAGATATGATGTTGCTGGGATGTCGATGAGGTCGTTCCTGATCTTATACATCATGATGAGCCGTGATCTTAGTCGGCGTGTTTCGAGGGGCTCCCATTGTAGGTCCTCCATCATAGATGTTACACAGCCTGGTGTTCTTACATAATAGTTGCCCTTGACAAACCTTGCAGCTCTCCTCTGGACACCCTCCAACAGTTGTATTTGGGCTTGCTGATATGGGTCCCAGACAGTCGCTGCATACTCCAGGGTGGGCCTGACGATTGTACTGTAAGCAGCTGATTTAATGTCGGCTCTACATCCCTGTATGTTGCGACGGAGAAAACCTAGGGTCTTGCTTGATTTGGCTCGGACATTGTTGATGTGTTCCGTCCAGTTCAGCCTGTTGTTTATGGTTACACCTAGGTACTTTCCACTGCTGACTGATTCGAGGGTGTGGCCATGGAGGAGGTAGTTGTTGGTTATGGGACGTTGTTTCCTGGATACATGGATGACTGTGCATTTCTGGGGGTGGAATTCCATTTGCCATTCTCGTTCCCATTTCTCTAGTGACTTCAGATCTTTTTGGAGCTGCTCAGCATCGGCTCTGGAGTTTATTTTCCGATAAAGCAGACAATCGTCAGCAAATAATCTTGCGTCTGATGATGTATGCTCCGGCAAGTCATTGATATAGGTGAGAAATAGTAATGGTCCCATCACAGTACCCTGGGGAACCCCTGAGATGACATCAGCTCTGGTAGAGGATTGACCCTCCAAGTTGACTTGCTGTGTCCGTTTCGCAAGGAAATCCTTGATCCAGTTCCATGTGTTACCTCTGATACCATAGAAGTGCAATTTGTGTAGGAGGCGCTGGTGTGGCACTTTGTCAAAGGCCTTGGAGAAGTCCAACAACACTATGTCTACTTGCTCTCCATGGGCCAGTGACTTGGCCACCTCGTCCACAATTCAATTCAAACGTGTATGTTAACAAAATGCCTTGGTACGACTCAATAAATGGATATTTTGTGGATTAAACCACATATGCATGTTCATAAAGGTTTGTGATGTGTAAAAATGTGTTTTTCCCATGCAGAATATTTTTAACAGACTTAAAATCGACGCGAAGCTGATCCGCTTCGCGGCTGCTACATTGCAAGTATATGGGACGAATTCTTACTGTGACCTGAGCGTAGCCTGGTCACAGTAAGATTATTCTTTCTAACTTGTTAATTGCTGGCAGACTACAACAATTTTTTCTCGAATTGGAAAGAGATAACATGACAATGTCACTCTAGTTATTATGTCTGGATACAGTTTATGTTTATATCTGTTCCTTCTCAATACTGTGTAAGAAAAACTTTTGTGAATAGTACATAAGCAGTGTATTTGGATTGTGAAATTCAAAAATTGAAAGACAACGGTGTAATTCGGAAAGCTATAAATACCGTGTGATGATCAGTTTATTTCAACGGTATTTCTTCCTCCTAAGACTGACAATACATTTAGAATGATTCTTAATTTGAAGGAGTTAAATGAGTTTATAGTTTATAAACAATGTAGTATAAAATTTACTACGGTTCCAGCTTTTCTGGACAAATGGTTTTTAAAGATGATTTTTAAAGTTTTTTTCTCGATATATTCCTATGTAAAAATGCCCCCCCCCCCCCATTTCACGTTGTAACGTACCCTATCCTACCCCCCGGGGATCATCATTTGAACAAACTTGTATCTACCTAACTTCCACATAAGTTTCAGTTTTCTGGCCAATCAGTTTATGGAAAGAAGGTTTTTAAAGATTTTTCTCTATCTATTCCAATATAAATTCGACCCCCAGTGTGGCCCCTGCCTACCACTGGGGGTCATGATTTGAAGAAACTTGAATCAACATGTATTCTGAGGATGCTTCCACACAAGTTTCAGCTTTCCTGACTGACTGGTTTCTGAGAAGAATTTTTTTAAAATATTTACTCTTTATATTCCTATATAAAAATTCGACCCCCCATCCCCTTATTGTCGCACAACCCTACCCCTGGGGGTCATGATTTTCACAACTTTGAATTTAAACTAACTAAGGATGCTTCCACAAAGTTTCAGCTTTCCTTGCCAATTAGTTTCTGAAAAGAAGATTTTTAAATATTAACTCTTTATCTTCATTTGTAAAAAATCGAACAACCCCCCCCCCCCCCCATTGTTGCCCCACCCTACCCCTGGGGGTCTTTGAAACTACACTAGGTAAACTTGCTTCCACATTTATAAGTTTCAGCTTTCCCGGCTTTCAAAGAAGATTTTAAAATAATTATTCTATATATTCTTTTGTAAAAATTTGACCCCCCCCCCATTGTTGCCCCACCCTACCCCTGGGGGTCATGATTTTCACAACTTTGAATCTCGATAGCTGAGGAAGCTTTTACATAAGTTTCAGCTCATTAATATGGCCAAATGGCTATTAAGAATATTTTTGAAAAATCTCAACAAATATTTAATGCATGTAATTCCTAATTACCTTCCCTTGAAAAAGATGTGGTCCTTATTTTCACAACTTTAAATCCCCTTTTCCTAAGGATGCTTTGTGCCATGTTTGTTTAAAATTACCCCAGTGGTTCTGAAGAAGATGTTGATTGTGATAAGAAAAGTTCACTTGAGCTTTCAGCTCAGGTGAGCTAAAAATATTTCTAAAAATATACATTTTCCATTTAACATTGATTTCAATGTAGTATAAGAAATAAATCACAATAATTGATATTTTTAGGGAGCATTTTTTATTAGGCGAGATATATTATGTGATTAAAAATTACATGATACACATTATTGTATTATATAAAATCCCCTTGCCTGAACAAGAATGTTAAAAGAAAGATAACTCCGGAACTTTATAAGTAGTTATACTACAACATAGAAGTGTTTAAGGCAGCTCTAATAAGGATCATTGTAAAAGGCACCTCCAACAGGTATCTACAAGGATTTCTAATAATTTGTTATTACTAGTTAGCCTTGGTTTGCCTTCACACATGCCCTTGGACACAAAAAGAACATTTTCAGTGTCTTTTACAAACCAATGAAAGATGAGAATATGAAAATTGTAATGTACCACAATATCAAAATAACAGGTAGGAAAATAAATGAGCAACACTTGTGGCACACTATTTCTTTTGCTTGATTATAGAAGTAATTATGGAATAATTATTTTCCTTCCTCTCCCCTTAAATTTATAAATGAGAAAATGCAAGTGCAGATTTTTTAATAACTTAAGGCCTGAGCATTTCATCGTCAATGCACTTAAGCAAACAAAACCTTATAATATATCAATTGGTTTACAAGTTACAACATAAAATTAAATAGGCACAATAGCAAGAGGAATGTACCACTGTAATTCTCTGGACAGGAGCCCAACAACCACCTAGCTAACTTAGGTAAATTTACCCAACTAAATCAAAAAAAATTATTTTAACAAAAAATTCAAAATTCCTACTGTATTCATTGCTAATACATTAGGTTATTCCCAGTATTTAGTTGCATTAATTAAACAAGATCAACTCAGATCTGAAATCAATTTAAAAAAAATATGTATCACAATTTTGAACTTTAAATGAAATTTTTCATATGTTGCACACACTGATTCATTTTATGGTCCAACATTGCATTGATGAAGAACTATTTTTAAATTCCACCATAACCACTGAAGTAAGTCATATTCTGCTGCAGTGATGGATTTGGAGGCATGGATTTCTGCATATTAATAAATTCTGTTTTCTTAACTTCACAGTCAATCTGTATCATGCCAACTTTTCCAAATGGTGGTCTTACTGAATCATTCAGAGACAATGCCGGCATAAATAAAGACATTCTTGGGCGTTCAGTTCTGTTGTGAAGAGCAGCAGGAACCAAGTAGTAATCTGTATTAAACGAAAGTATGTAAAAAGTGTCATTCCTTTTGGATACCATCTGCCAAAAGTCCTCCTGCTTATGATTATAATTAAAAAGTTGCAGTTGGTATTGACTGTCCAAGATCTTAGATGACAGCTTTTGAATTTGTCCGTTAATTGATTGAAAATAACTTGATCTTGGGAATTTCTTCAATTTTCTTAATTTTTTGGTTGAGGTTTTCTGTTTTTCAAGTTTAAACCTTTGCATCCATCCTGATAATTGTTCTGCCAATTTCATTGATTCTGTATGATTTAAATAGGTTGTACATTTCTTTTCGCTTTTGTTTCCTGTAAATACATTGTAGCTGTTCAAAAATTCTTGGAACTTCTGTGGGTTAGAATTTGATAAAATTGTTTTCAGATCCATTTCTCCTCTCTCTGGATAAGACAAAAGTTGTCTCCCTTTGTATCTTTGTATTTTTTCCAAATCCCTTGTTGGTTGCCAATCCTGCACAAGAGACAGTTTACCAGAAAATATGTTCATGCACAAGATTAAAAAAACACCCATTAAACACATTTTCTTTGTTGGAGACAATGCAAAGGTCCTTTTTAAACTTTCTTGCTCATTTTCAAATGCTCTTATTTTTTCTTTCAGCATATAATTTTCTTCTTTCAGTTTTTCATTTTGAACAGTACATTCTTGCAGCTGCTTTTCAAGAAGGTTCAAGTATTCCTTCTTTCGTTTCCTTGACAAACATGCAGATTCACGATTTTTTATCATTCGCTGTTGACGTTTTGTTGTTCTTGACTCCAGGTCTATTTGTAGATGGTTGTGCATTGGATTTATTAGCATTCCCATTGTACCTGACTGAATGGAATCTTCATTTAAAGCTTGATTATTTTGAATTGTAACTGTACTCAGTGACCTTTCAATAGGTTTGGGCTTAATCTTCACCTTTGAATCCATTATAGAACTGATATTCAAACATTTTTGTTGTGGAATTACTCCTGTTGCATATTTTAGAGGATCCAATGTCTCTGGGGTTAAATCGACTCGCACATGGTTCTGTGGTTGTAAAACTAATTTGTTATCCGATTCTGGTTTTAGTCGATGGAATTGTGCATTTTCTTCCTTTTCGTTAAACGAAGTCCACTTGCCATCACATACTCTTGCTGAGCCTATTCCACTGTCTGAACTGTCACTGTGTTCATTGTTTAAAGAATCTTGCAGAGAAAAATCTTCTGAAAACAGCTCATTATCGGTACACAATTTGAAATCATCACTATCTATGTCAACAAGATCCACTGTTTCGTCTAATGTAAAAGGTGTTTCGAAATTAATGTTAGAACTGTCAAGAAAACTGCAATTTTCCTCGTTCCACAAATCCATGTCTGATGTCGCGTCGATTAACAAACCAACACGACAGCGCAAGAAAATATGGATGAACTTCCGGTTCGAAAATCACCCAAAAGGACGTCAGTTTTGTTAGCTATATAAATCAAATAAATTAATTGGATGGACCTTTTAATGATTAAATTGTGGAAATATAACATAATGTTTAAGTCATCAATCAAATAATAAAAAGAAATCTCCTTTATAGGGTAATGTATTCGAACGAGACATGTTGTATATCCCGATCCCGATCTAATTGTTGTGTTAGGGTGTCAAGTCAAGTCATACACTGACCATCTCGTACATGTATACAGGTCATCTCGTATACGAAAAGGAAATTAGTAATCAAAACTAAAAACTCAAGTAAAAAATATTGTTCATACACATAGCTTCAAATTTTGGGGGAAATTCGTTTGGAAAAAGGAAAGGATACTGTATAGTGGCTACCCCCCCCCCCCCCACACTTTTTCTCACACCAACACATTTTCTAAAATTTACATAATATGTTTTACGGTGTGACCATTGGGGCGAGCGCAGAAGGAACCGCACATCTGTCATCATTGTTAAATGCAACCCGTGGACTTGCCCTTACAAAAAAACCTTGGCTTTGTCCCGTTACCACCGCGATTAAGGAACCCGAAGTTATCAAACTTTTATTTCAATGGTCCCTTCCTAGGCTTATATACACTTAAACAAACTACCACTGAGCATTAATAAAATTTTAACAGACTCATTCAATTATTTTGATAAACACAAAGCGTTTTGGTTTATTTTTTTTATGTAAATACAATTATGTTTTATCATTCCTTTATCTTTTAATAATGATCATTAAAATCAGTAAACAATAAATTGTGTGTCTGTGTTAATTCTCATTTTGTTCCTTGTTGTTACCTGTGTTTTAATTATTTTCCTCTGTGACATCAATTTTTTTTTATCTTTTTAATTTTTGTACGTTATTATATATAAACGTTGTAGACATGTGCCATCACCCTTTTTTAGTGTGTGATATTCAATATTATTTAAAGGTTTGACCACATATGCCCGGTCTTTTTATGTGTATTCCAAACCATAATTGTGCCACAGAAGATCTGATATTCTTTGCAATGTTCATTTATACATTTATACTGAGAAGTCAGAAGTGTTGGTTCATTGCAGGTAAAATAATGAACATTTGAAGTTGACTACAAGCAAAATGCCGATAGGCCTATTTTAAAATCAAAACAAAACACAAACGGATTTTGGAATATTTACTTCACATTTACATGTATATGTTTCATACATCATTCATAGTTACGCATGTAATCGATACGAAACATCGCGGTGCGAACCATCTCAGAGCGAATCAGAATAGGAGCAAACCATCTCAGGGCGAAACATGATTAGGTGCGAATGTAACGAAGAATTTTGAAAATTGACACAGGGGTCATTTTTCATCGTTGAATATTGAGACCAAAGATGTTGAATTAACCCAATCCATTGAAAATTGACCCGCATCGTGGAATTTTTATCATGAAACCGGTTCAAGCACAAATTGATAAATCATTATAGGCCTACATGACTTCGATTTAATTAACTTTTTTTTCTTCATATATTTATTCTTTAGATTTACATGTTTATATGTTTCAGCAGTCGGAATAAAAAAGAAACATTTCAATGAATATTTTTGAATTGGCATATTATCCCTTCAAATATGTTTTAACCATTTTACTCGTAGTTTACTTTTCGCGTATAATAGCTGGTTTGTGTGGTATTTATTTTTCAAAGATTATGTTTTAAAAAGAATATTGGTATATTCGGACACACGATAGAATAATCAATACAGTGAAACGGTTTGCTGTATAGGTCAGAGACATGTCTCTAGCTGCCAGGTATAGGTGTACAAACATAAATTATGAATAAAATTTTACAGTACGTCATATTGCTTAAATTCTGGTTTTACAATCACCCAGTACATCTATACTCTGTCCCGAGTTTTTGCTTTCAACACTTTTTTGATATTTCGATAATCATAAATACATTTGAGTTCAAACTACGTTTATCCAAAAATATGAATGATGTCCAGATTATCTGTTTTGAAACGCCCCCTCTACCGCTTCAGGTTTCCATACACATCCCAAAATAGAAAGTCTACGGGGATTTTGCATTGCAGTGCATCAGCCATTAATAAGCCCGGATGATAACGTTGAAAAATTGCGCGAGGTGTCCCGAGTACTTCCGAATGGAGAAATGATGTAAACATTTCCCATTATAAATCTCCGTAAGAAATTTGTTTTCGCTCCTGTGAACTTTAATGAGTGAAAAATGATTATTTGTCAAAGAAGATATCCTGGATAATTCCCCTTTTATCGATTTCAACAGCTTTTCTTTCACAGGTATGTGTAATACTTTTTTTATTTAACATCATCAAAAAGTGATGGAAGCAATAACTTGGGACAGACTATAGCTGTGAACTGAAATTGTGACTTTGTTCATTGAATATATTTTTGTTGCATTCTACAATATAACATTTGGTTTGTTCTTGTACCTACTCAGTATGTTAAAAGTATGATTATCTAAATTTTGTATATACACTCGTAAAATTTAATGTTAACATTAAAGGTCCGTCCGGACCATTTTACGGGGCGGACCTTTGATAATACGACCTCGGGACCGAAATGTTTTTCAGAGCGAAAAGACTTGGCGCGAATTGACCGTACCACATCAACACATGTCGAACAGAACTGTGCATGCAACAAGATGGCACAATTCAAAGATGTGTTAGCCTTTACGCTGTGGACGTTGAAAAATACGTTCCATTACGGATTTATCCCAGCTGTAATATATTTAGGTAATGAACTTTAGATATATACGTTGAAATGTCGATACAGTATCTGTTACAACTAACGTTACAATAATAACGAACACAGACCGGGATCCACATGTACGAATAGTGAATCCCTAGTCGCTCTACCAACTGTACACTCAGGCGCCGGTGAACGAACCTGTCTGTCCGTCACTCATATCCCTTAAATGATATTCACCCTCGATGATCAACATCACAGTCATGAGTGGTCTTTCTTTAACCTGACAGTTTGGTCTTGGCTAGCTGCAGAACTGTTGCTCCACGGGAAATTCGGGTTGAAAGCGTGCCGCGGCCCGTGGAGCAAAATTTCCCGTGCAGCTACAGTTTTGCAGCTGGGTCTTTGAACCATATGTAATGTTATCATATGTAGGAAAATATAGAAGAATGCTCAGTGTTATTCTATGGAATTATCACAGGGGCTCGTCACGAAGTTTTTTCAAACTTTTATATCTACCACCTCTATACAATAAAATACATTATTTTATTGTATTATGTATTTTATTGTATAGAGATGGTAGATATAAAAGGTTGAAAAAACTTCGTGACGAGCCCCTGTGGAAATATTGACAATAAAATAGGGGGTTCACTAAAAACATGAAGACATGGACAAAAATGGAAATGTGATGCAACAATCCCTTCTTGAGGTAATCTCAAAATACATTATTACTTTATATGTAATGAGATTGAAGAAATTATGACAGCCAGACTGTGATTTCACTGGCCTCAAAGTTTGTAGTCAAGAGCCTGTTTCACTAAAAGGTATAACATACGATACAGATAAGCCTCAGAACTTGTGCCAATATTTAGTCTGGCATATTGTAACAGAGACAAATGTTGCTTCTGCTTGGGTTTGAACCAGGGTCCTCTGGCATGCAAATCCAGCACTCTACCAAGTGAGCTAAAGGGTTAATCCACTAGCCAGAGCTAGTAGGAATGCCATAGACCTGACTCTGCCATATTATTTTACATTTCACCTACAGCTGTAAACTGGGCCATAACAAACCAGTATCGGACTAAGTAAGTTTAGGCCAGAATTCTGTCGTGCCCAGATGCATACCAAAGGGCACCTGATGTTTAAACTTTTCTCATAATGAAAAAAAAATTCTTGTAATATACATGTAATAATAACAAGGTTCGTCATGGTTGCCATGAATTTTTTAGACAGACTCATCTACCAAAATTTTCTGGTCGCAATCGATTCATGAATTATAATTCAAAATGATAGGTACAAAAATGTTTGTTTGCCACTTACTAATTTTATGTGTATAATCATGCATCATCCGTAATCCATGCAAATTAAGGCTACAACCGTTCCTTTTATTAAAAATCAAGCTCTGAATTCAGTCTACTGCTTCTCATATAGAGTTGTAACAATACGGTGATACATAGAACATATTTATAATGAGGGCCCACAACATGCATATCGTATAGTCACATGTGTATCATGATAGACAGTATGAGTTAATTAAACAATAAAATGCTTTCTTTTGGTGATTCATGCAGGATATGAAGGTAGCGATTTTTGCAGAAAAAATTTATATAACCGGCTAACATGGGTAATGTATTTTTCCTACAATGTTGTCACCTTCATATTATCATCAAAGAAAGCATCTTATTGTTTATATTTTCTTCTTTCTTTCAACAAATTAATAAATCAATTCTAAAAAGTATAAAGTAAAATTCCCTAAATTTACTGTTAGTGTACATCAGTACATTAGATAAAAGAATCAGCCAAATTGTCTTCCATTGGAATTTGAATCTGACGTCGTCATGATTATTTTGTGAAGTCCGTGACTTCTCTTAAGTCGCTGTAGGTTTCCATATTCTATAGGTCCTGTTAGTTTCTATGGAGCTATGAATTAAGGTAAGTCCCCATAAGAAATAGAGGGAATCATACTCGGTAGATGTAAATATTTTTCATTGTCTTTCTAGAATAATTACATAGTATATAAATTACAACGACAGAAAGAAATTTCAATTAAAGTTGGTAATGATTTATAAGTTTTGTGGTATAAATCAATTATTTTTTATTTCTCTACAGTTTGTTGATTGCTTTTGTAAATACATGTAGTTTGTAAATCGTTGACATATTTGGTTTATGCCGTCTTATTACATGTACTTATAGAGGAAGACAACATAGATATCAGTTTATGTAATAGTTGATAACCATATCGTGATACAATCTCAACCCTATTCCCTATCCCATATCAATAAAACCAAAAAAAGGAAGCCAGTACATAGTACATGTTTATGGGGTTTTTTTCTTCCTAATACAAGAAAAGTGCCTACATATGCATACATATGATAAGCAGAGAGAGAGAGAGAGAGAGAGAGAGAGGATAGAGAGAGGTGAAGGTTACGATATGAACATCATCCCATTTATGTTCAAAGAGTGCTTGTGCAAAAACAAATGGTTTTCAGATGAAATTAATATTAATTTGATTGATTTTGTGATTCTGTAAGCGACTAATGAAAGCTTGGCATTACAGGTATCTAAATTGTTGTGTCTTATAGTTAGCTTTAAGTTAAGCTTTTCTGAACACATTTCATCAACACTCTCTGTCCGTCTGTAAATTTTTCACATTTTTTACTTCTTCTCCAGAACCATTGGGCAAATTTAACCAATTTTAATTTGGCACAAAGCATTCCTAGGTGAATATTTGGTGAATTTTGTTATTTATTCTCTCATTCTGAATTTTTAATGTATTCAACACTTATAAACATTCATTTTATTTGTACTATTTTATCATTTTGTTAAAAATGTATATTGATTTAATCACATATGTAAATAAAACATTTTATTCAAAATGTGTTTCCGTTTTTAAAGCCAGTCCTTAATTTTGAGATCTTTCAGGCCAAGTAAATACTAAAACAAAAACTATACAATTTAAAGGGGTCAAGAGCTTCATTTTTGGGTTATTCTTACTTACTGTTAAATTAGAATTAAAACACGGGGACCAACTTTCTACTACTTTTTACAAAAACTGATATCAATAGTTTTTAAATATGAACAGAATGAGTGTAAGAAACGTTTCATGGAAAGTTGACTTTCGGGTAGAAATAACTAAAATTTTTTCACAAAAATTTAAGAAAAGAGAGAAACTATAAATGTTGGTACATGTATCTTAAAATGAAAACAAAGGATGAGAAATGAAAAATAATTCATGTTTTCGGTTTGTATGTAAGACGTTTAAAACAGAGGAACAAGGAAACGCGTTAAAATGAGTTTGGGGTTGCTCCGAGGCAGTGGACGTAAGCACATTTGTCAGCTTACCAGAAACGATCCAACGATCTTTGACTGGAAAATTTTCACATTAATAAATAGTATCCTGGTTTACGTTTTGGTAAAATTTCAATGGTTTTTCTTTTTTCCCAAGGGTCTCAATAATTTCTGAACAGCCCCCGTATATTTGGGATATATAGACATATGTATCAGGGATATATTCATGTGTCTGGTGAACAAATGGTGGTTTTGCACCTCAACAATTATAAATTGATTCGTGTTTATTTAATTTACAACTCCAATAACTGCCATATCCAAAATTACACAAAATTATTGCTTAAAAGTTTAGATTATCTATCAGTCATTTACTAGTGTTAACTAGTGTATATGACTCATCATTTTATTTGATTACTTACATATACATTATATTAAAATTATTAATTAAAATTGAAATTTTCAAGTTTTTACAATGAGGAAAGTAAATACACTCTGATTAAAAACTTCAAGAATTTCACAGAATTTAATAAAGAAAAATAATAAGAATGAAAAGACAGGTTTTTAAATATAATAAAACTTTCTTTGTTGTAGGTTTCAAGAAGGGAGCTGATGAAGGAATGCCAAAAATAACATTCTCTAGGTAAGAACTTCAGGTGATGAATTTTGTATGTGGAAAAAAATTAAAAGTCGGACCTCAAAATAAAGATGAGTACAGTTTATTTTACAACTGGTATTAGTATTAATATGGTATCATGAGAACTAACTCAGAGAGGTCTTGCCAAAATACAGCTTCAGAACCATAGCCATGGTAGTTTACGGAATGGTGGTGGAGGTGAGTTCCTAAGAGACAGAAAACTTACTATTTACAGATGTATGCTATTTTTAAGCGTCCCTCTGTGTGGAAGCCCTATAATGTCAGATCAGTCTGTGAAGTGTCCATCCATTCGACGGTCTGATTGGCCATGCAACATCACTAGTACATGTCCAGAGCATATTCTTTTTTCCCTTTAACATTTTTAATAGCCTAATCTGCAGGCTCATACTTACTTCACCAACAAAAAGCATGAGTAAATGGTAATCAACAACATTGAACCAAGTGTAAATACCAAAGTCTGGGCTTTGGGATATCAGAATTGTCTAAAACCTTTATTTTCTTGGATTGGTTCTATCTGGTTCATACTTAATATAAAGATTGTGTGGGTAAAGGGCTAAGACCAATGGGCCATTTTTGTCCAAACTTGGCTCAAAGCATCCTTGGAGATGGGGATTGAAATTTATTAAAATGAAGGACCAAACCCACTTTAAGGGAAGGGAGTTTAGATTTTTAAACTATTCAAAATTAATTGGTATATTTTGGTCACCTATTGCAATTGTTCTTCATCATACATAATCTGTTAACAATTTTACCTTTTTAGATCACCTGAGCTGAAAGCTTAAGTGAGCTTTTTTTATCACTCTTTTATGCGGCATCTGTCTGTCTGTCCATCTGTAAACTTTTTCCACTTATTCTCAAGTACCACTGGGCCAATTTCAACCAAACATAGCACTAATTATTTGGTGAAGGGAATTTAAGTTTCTTAAGGTGTAATATCCCTCTGCTATTAATTTTACCATACATTTTTTTAAAAAATTCGTAATAATTTTTATCAAAGTCAGTACCAAGAGATTCAAATGAAACAAAGTTGAAATGATGAAGCGCTGCTAGATTTCTCAAAAATTGATAATGTATGTAATCATGATATGAAGAAATTAGACAAAGTGATCATTAAAACCAAACTTTTACAGCATGAAATTAAAAATATTCAATTTATATGAAAATAATAAATAGTTATATGCAATGTCACATCATGTTACAAAACATCATGAAGCGCTGCTTTTTAGTTCAAAATAGCACTTTGTTGTATAGGTTTGTAACAAAAATTGCTTCAATCAGTAAGAGTTATCATTCTTTACCATAACCTATTGAAGGTTTTACATACAGGTTTTACATACAGTATATGATAAATTAACATAGTTTCTAATTTTTCAGAAAAGATTACCTGTTTTTAAATTTGGATAAAAAAAAAAGTAAATGGATTCATATGTTTTAGAATGCTAAAAATGTAAACCAAAGCATCTTGTTATAACACAAAAAGGGGATCGAATGATCTTCCAGTAATTGGTATAATCTCAATATAAGGATAATATATCTTTAGTTAGATAAAAATTATAATTCATTTACCTTTGTGAACGAGCTATTAGAAATAAAAAAAATTCCATCTAAAGATGCTCTGGCCTAATAAAATAATAAATAAAATAAATGTCGCCTTCTAGCGTAAAATGGGGCCCAGCACCGCCTCCCTTGTTGCTACAAGCCTTAACAATTGTGAGTTAACAGATACAAGGTGGGAATAATTTCTACAAAAGTTATCTCTTTTATCAGAGGGACATTCAACCTTAAAATGAATTAAGGGCCATACTCCCTTTATAGGGGACATAAGTAAAAGTTAATGAAAATTTGATGGCAGGGCTCAAAGTTAAGACAAAATAGGTCGCATTTGTGACTTAAATTCAGATTTTGCGACTTAAATTAAAAATTTGTTGAAAAAAAGCAAAATTTTCATGTTTCCCCATATTTTTTGTATTTTTGCCTTTGGGATATCTAGTTCTTTTAAATGTATGAAAACTATTCTAAAAAGTCACCAAATGGTGAAATTTAAAAAAAAAAATTTACCATGTGGTAAAATAACAAAGATAAAATTCAAAGTTGATTTAAAAAAAAAAAAATGACATATTGTGGTACATTATTGGCTTACAAAAATTAACGAAATAACTCTTTTAAAATGCTAATGTGTTTTTCTTAAAGGCCGGGGCCCAGGTACAAATAGCAGCCAATCACAAAATGGATGGGAAACTCAATTTTTTCTGCAGTTTTCAATTGAGAGAGAATATTTTCAAATTAATTGCATTATTCATGAATAAAAAATTATAATTTTTGGTGTGGAAGTAGCTACCAAGGGAGTTAACAATTGACTTAAAAATTTTTACAAACAAAAAATTATTACCGAATATTTATCTTATCAGTTCTAAACTAGTGATCGACATTGGAAGTGGAGGTTTACACAGAAAGTGGCTGTAGCAATATGTGCTCTGTAGATTACTCATCGCAGCAGTTGAAATATATTGGTAAAATTCATTCACCTTAACATTGATTAAAAATTGATCCTTCACATGAAGAACGCTGTTAGTGTGATGATTATTGAAATTTATTAAAAACCTAATAAAAATTCACATTGGTCTTAGTTCCACTTAAAAATCTTCGCTGAGAACACAATATAGATGCATAATGTCCCATTTGTGGTAGATACTAGTACATGTAAATTGTCAATAATGTGAGTTCATATGCAATATTTCTTTTTTTATTAGCTCACCTGAGCTGTCTGTCTGTCTGTACATCCGCCTGTTTAATTTTTTACATTATTGACTTCTTCTCCAGAACCATTGGGCCAATTTCAACCAAACTTACCACAAAGCATCCTTAGATGAAGGGGATTCAAGTTTGTTAAAATGAAGGGTCATGCCCTGTTTCAAAGGGAGATAATTAAGTATTACTAACAATTTATTGGTATGTTCTTCTCAAAAACCAATTGGCTAGAAAAGCTGTATTTTGCATGGAACCATCCTCAAGTAGTGTAGACTCAAGTTTGTTCAAATTATGATCCCAGGGGGTATGGTGGGGCCACAATTGGGGGTTGAATTTTTACATAGGAATATAGAGATAAAAATATTTAAAAATCTTCTCAAGAACCAATCGGCCAGAAAAGCTGTAACTTGTGTGGAAGCATTCTCAGGTAGTGTAGATTCAAGTTTATTCAAATCATGATCCCAGGGGGTACTGTGGGGCCACACAAGGGGCTCAAAATTTGATGTTGGTTTATACTTATATGAACAGTTGTTTAAGATCATTTTAAGAATGACAATGGTCAATATTTGATATAACTATGAAATCAAGTTGCAAAAGGTGTCCAACAGAAAAACATCTGTTGAAAATTTTGGGAATTTTTAAAAACAGGATCAATTTTACTCATTCTTTGTCCCGATAATTTGGATATGACTTCATAAAGTTGATTTTATTATGCTTAGTGTTGCTCAGGTGAGTGATGTGGCCCATAGGCCTCTTGTTAATACATCTTGGTTATGTTTGATCTCTCCTCAAAATTCTTATGTCCAAATTTAATTTTGTATAATCACTGCAATTTTATACACGACGCTAATAGCAGAGCTGCGTTATGCTCAGGTGTCCGTTATGTCCTTTGAGTCTCTCAGCATCCTCAAGTATATATAAGCATCATGGATGTGACCAATGTATTTGTTTCAGAAGTATGTCACAGTGATTCAACCAATCTTTATTGTTTCTTTTCTTTTACAGTTTGTTATGGAGCTGAAGAATATTTATGGCAGGAAATACAACCTCATCCTGATCAAATTGAAATACAGACTTTGCCTGGCCGTGAGCTGTCATTGAGCTGATGTTTTTAATTAGTAATAAAACAGCTTTCTGATAAAATAAATTTAAAATGAAAAAGTTTTTTGTTTTTGTAATTTGCATGATGCAAATCATGTAGGCAATGCAGCTGCTTAGTGATGGTCTTCAGTTAAAGTTTCTCCTTAGTGATATGCATCTTACCAAAACTAGTTTTTCTCATTTTGCTGCTTTGCAATGCGAGTACAAGTACATATTTTTGCATTTATCATTGCGTGAATTTACATGAGTAAAGTTCTGGGGGCCTATACTTGGGAGTGGGTGAAAGGGGGGTGTTTTTGTGCCAACCAAAATATCCTATAGGCATCAAACAGTCTTTGCAAACAAACATATTTGAAAGACATCTGTGCCAACCAAAAATATCCTAAAAACATGAAACAGTCCATGCCAACCAGAAAATTTCAAAAACTTCAAAAAGCCTGTGCCAACCAAAAATAGCCCAAAGACATCAAACAGTCCATGGCGACCAAAATATCATAAAAAACATCAATCAGTATATGTTAAAGGAAGTGCACATGTTTCTTAATCAATTTTAAAATCCTTTTGAAACTTAATTATGAGGCCTGTAGCCTTTTTGTTTATTTCAACTAAACACTCTCAGTGAAAGGTTCATGGAGATAATCCATTTTTCCTCAGCATGCATCTGTTCTCTGACCTAAATAAGGCACATTGCTACTGGTGACTGTTTATACGTAGAACTAAGGCACAATGTCAAAATCAGGATGCTGAGCAATGTACTTTGATTTTGCACTTTGTTAAATACTGAAATCTGATTGGTTTAGGTGCAGTTTATATTTAGTTCCATTACCTTCAGATTTAGCAACACATTTGGCAACGGGTAACACAACGAATTGTTACATGTGCCTTAAAAACCATTGTCAACCGACGCGGTTGACAATGGTCTTCTCGGGGTGTCAATATATTAATAATGCCTGTTTGGGAGGGTAACTGATGAAATTGACACCTCGAGACAACCTCGAGGGGTGTTAATTTCAACAGTTACCCTCCCAAACACGCACTATTTATTTTATTATACTGAATGTCTTTAATTTTATTGCTTTTATTTAAAAATGAAGTGAATTCTACGGCGAACCGTACGCGCATAATATACGCGCATGTAACAATTCGTTGTGTTACCCGTTGCCAAGTGCGTTGCTAACGCTGAGGGTAATAGAACGGATTACCAACTGCGTCTAAACCAATCAGATTTCAGTATTTAACATGAAAGTATGATAATTTTAATTCTTACCCTCCCGACCAGACACTTTTTATTTATTAATGGCATTTAACACGCCAAGACTGGAAATGGGACATGTCAGCTCATCAGTAGGAAAAACGAGAGGGTATGTTAATGTTCGCCAGTATTTCATAAAATGTTACATGCATACAAGTATTCCTGATACGTGTGCGGGTGCGAATTAATTAATTTGTTAAATGTACACGTGTGTTTGCAGTACATGTAACTTTAATGTAAAATTTCCTGGTGTTTTTTTTTTATTTGTAAGCTACAGTTGTTCACTAGTCAAAGCAGATTAGAATTTGTATGCACAACTGCTTTTATAATTACCAGGTCCAGTACAATCACTAGATTTAGCAACTTAGCTTCAATTACCTATTTGAAGTGCTGTAGGTTTATTATAAGGTGTATAGGGTAGGAATTTCTAATGCGGGGAGTGTCCATAAAGTTCTTTTAGTGTTAATGTACTAGTATATAAATAGTGCCTGTTTAGGAGGGTAAGAGTTGAAATTGACACCCTGAGAAAACTATTGTCAACCGACGCGAAGCGAAGGTTGACAATGGTTTTCGAAGGGTGTCAATTTCAACTCTTACCCTCCTAAACAGGCCCTATTTATTTTATTATACTGAATGTCTTAATTTTACAGAAAACTTTTCTACTTTTATATATAAATGACGTGAATTCGTTGGCGAACCGTACGCGCATAGTTTACGCGCATGTAACAATTCGTTGTGTTACCCGTTGCTAAATGTGTTGCTTACGCTGAGGCTAATAGAACGGATTATCAACTGCGTCTAAACCAATCAGATTTCAGTATTTAACATGAAAGTATAATAATATATAATGTTTTTAAAAAAGTCTCCTGACACAGAATAAAAACTGACTCCACATTTATCGTTGGGAAGGGGGCTATTGTTTGTCTTATTCTTTTATTCTGCACAGGAATTTCACTGAAAGAAATGAGTAAATTCACATTCTAGAAAAGATAAAGAATGAAAGCTGTCTGTCAAAGTTAATATATTGTGAAAAAGCATTTGGAAAGAGTTCTGGGGGTGGCGGGGGGGGGGGGGGTTGTAATAGTTAATGGAGTTTTCTTCCTTTGCAGTTTGCTTCTTCATAATGGAGTTATCCTCCAAAGCTGCAGTCTTCTTCATAATGGAGTTATCCTCCAAAGCGGCAGGTCTGTAGCTCCCGGTCTGAAAAAATTCGGATGGACGACCTGGGAGCTACAGTGCCACTCATTGAAAAAATTGTGTATTTATTATGCACAAAAAATTGCGCTAGTTATGGACTGATTGATATTATTTATACGCAAATTCTGTGTAAACAATTAGTACAATTAAATTCTTCATGTAATTTACTACTGAAATCGACTCTTTAATTGTCTCTGATAGTCTTTTAAACACCATACCTAGCCCTGTAAAGTGAAGTTGTGCAGTTTGTTTACATGTGAAAATGGCGACTCTCGGTCTTGATGTAAATTTAACATATTTGATTTTCCGAGGTCGGTAGCGTGCTCCGGAGAAAGTCTGGGCAGGTAAAGAGATGTTATCAGTAGTAAATTGCATAAAATATTTAATGGAACTAATTGTTTTCATAGATCTTGCGTTTAAATACGATTAGTCAGTTCCCACAGGAAACACCATTCTCTTACAGGAAATATAATTCGTCTAGGATTTTTAGAAAATCCTATAGGATTGTCAATATTTCCTGCAGGAGAATCATTTCTCCTATGGGAATTATAATTTTCCTATGGGATATTAATTTTTAAAGGTAAATATCTCACCCGTCAGGTTAAACACACTAAATACAAAAGTGGTTATATACTTTCTAGGCAATGCTCTATCATATTGTATGTATAATTTTTTCCGAAACTGCCTCTTAAGCGGTAACAAAAATGCCACTTGGCACTGGCATAAATATCAGGCACAGTGTTCTTAGTATTTACACCCACTTAATAAAAAAAACATTAATTGATTTAATCTAATTTCCAACACCTCTAGCAGCTTTATATGCGTTTTTGTGGTGGAGGAGGGGGACAACTATTAGATTCGTATGCATGAACATGTATGTTATCAATTTTATTTAAAACATCTAATCAATCTGTATATTTATACAGCTTATGATTTGGTTTAACTCGTTACATTTAAAAATAATGATTTGTTATTTGATGGAAAACTTTCCATTAAGTATTCCCTTTAAATGTTCATTGTTGTATTATAAAACGCTTTATGACGCTTATACTCAAATCCCCTTTGAAACTTCTTATTAAAATCAATATAATTTCTATGCAACGATATGCACTTAAAATGATAAACTATATTTGTGGGTAAATATTGTGCAGTACAACAGGAATGTTTGAAGTGTGAACTAGAAGGTCAGTTTATATTTTTAATTTCCAAACACTGTTCTTGCTGTAGATTACTATGCTCCGGTCGACTTGACTTATTTTGGTTATGTCATTCAGTTCTTTTTATTTTAAACAAAACTAGCTATTTATCTAGCGGTTATGTATTACTTGCACATTTTTTTGCAGTTTGTATCAAGGTGTCCGAAAGATAATTTTTTTTGCTGGTAGGACCCAAGACCTATATTTGCTAAGCATGTTTTTGTAAATTAGTTTAAAAAATCTTCGGAGGTTGCGAACCCCCACCCCTCCACAGATTCCTTTCTAGATCTGCGCAAGATGGCCACAAAAGTATTGAAAGCTAGCACTTTTAGAAGAACGTAAACAAACCATTCCTTTAAATTCCTCTAAACTCTTTAACTATACATGGAAAGGATTTATTATGTTCTTGAACTTTGGAAGTCTAGATGTAAGGATCAATGGTCTTTGGCTTGAATATTTTCTACTCTTAATTTGGCACATGTAGTTTAAAGATATTAAATACAATTTACTGTTTCATGTGAATGAAGGGGCATTTTTAAAATTCAAGTTCCGGTAGTCAACGAATGTGTTACTTAGAAACTACGCATGCGCGGATCCAGAATTTTTTAAGGGGGGGGGGGGTCCGACAGGGCAATTGTTTTTCGGGGATGGGTGATAGAGGTTAGGGTTCCGAGCCCTATTTGTCCGTAAATTTACTTTGAATTTATTAAATTGAATTTTCCAGGTGGGGGGGGGGGGGCTTGGTTTCACAGTTTGTTTGTTTCCCTTCACAATATTTGCTGTATTTACTTTTAACCTTTAAACATGATGTCCTAATCAATAAAACGCCTTTTCCTAATTCATAATTTTCATCTCAGATCGCTAGATCTTTTAGACACCACTAAATCAGTCTAAGGCTTGACCGGAAGTTCAATACAACCGGCAGTATTGAAGACTCACTATGAAGGCCAAAACGTCATGTAACGACAGGTCAACATTACTGCTACATTAGGGTAACTCACCTTTCCGATAGACACTGTACAGCACGCGCAACTGCCTAGCACATTTTAGACCAAATCAATGGCCTTTTTGGGCGGAACGATATAAATCCAAGAGTGAGAAAGTTCAGCATCCGAATTTCGCCAGACCACATAAACATATGGAATAACCTTCCATATCATTGTCATGATCAAAATAATTATAATTACGAACGATATAAGACAGACACTTGCCTGAGGCATTAAAAATTTTGAATAGTTAATGTTTCAACTAATGTTACCATACAAACCAATGATTGCAATGGCTTTAATTCTTCAAAGGCTGAAAGGGCTTTATAAACATATGTCCTTAACTAATGCTTCAAGTTTTTAGCATTCCTGTCTGGTATAGCTTCACTAAGTAATGTACATATAAACTATCAACAAAACCTTCAATTGGAATGAACAAGAATATATTTGACAAGTTTTCAGACAACATTGAGATGGTGACCATCTCAAAGGACAATAGGATGAAAAGCATTTCAGACAATTTTGCTTTGACCTTGACCTATAACTTAGATATATATATTCCAGCTATCATAGAACTTTTTTCAATCTCATGACCCCTTACATACAGGCATTTCTGTTTAATCTGAGAAAGAGTAAGCAAATGGGAAATAATCTACGGTCTAAAACTGATAATAAAGGGATCTGCTATGACATTCACATTTACTTGGTTTAATGTCCATGCACAAAGGGATAAGACCTTGACACTTGACCTAGCTACAAACATCATTCAAAATAACTGCATACTCTTTGATCCGAGACACATTGTGGGTTAAGTATGGGTCGGATTGAGCCAAAGGGAGAGAAGATATTATCCGGACAAGGATTTTTCAAATAATTCTGCAATGACCTTTACATTTAACCCTGAAACTTGGTTCAAGGTCACCGCACGCCTTTTTCTCAAAACCTCTCTTTATGTAAAGCATTAGCCAAATAGGGGTAAGCGGAGAGTATATATGCTCTGTAAAAAAAGGATTTTGCCTGGTCCGATATGACTGACACTTAACCTACAAACTTCATTCAAGGTCACTGCACATCCTTTGACCTTAGACATTATGTGAGTGAAGTAAGAGCTTGATTTGACCAAGGGAGTTAAGATATGCTCCGGACAAAGATTTTCATATAATTCTACTGTTACCTTAACTTTAGACCTAGAAACATGGTTCAAGGTCACTGCACACCCTTAACCCAAAGGCACTCTGTGGTTTAAGTATGAACTAGATCGGGCCAAGGGGAGAGAAGATATGCTTTGGACAAGAGGTCTCGGACGGACAGGCGGACGGACGGACAGACAGACTTATCACTATAGGGCGCCCACAGAGCGAGGCCAAAAAAACAGAATAAATTAATCGTTCATTATGACAAACAACTAATGGTTTGTTATACAGTTTTAACCTAACACCTTTCAATAGAACTTTCAACCTTATTCTTGTGAAAAAAACTGTATATTTTCAATTGAAAATATATTCGAAAAGAAAAAAACCCATCATAATTCATGAAAATATAGTTTTGGAATTACGTAGTAGAAATCTTCACATTGCGGAGATAGGTCAAAACAGAATCCCTTCGACCTTAATTCAATTTACTATTAAGATAATACATTAAATAACGGGAGTATTGGATTCCCTATCTTTCATGCTTTCCAACAGTGAAGGTGATTTTATCATTATTAATTGTACTACTATACTTGACACAATGAGAGTTCACATGTTCAAACACTTGTTTTTATTAATCATCAAAATCCAAGAAAATTGTAGACATTAGAAAACTTTATTTTTTATGAAATCATTAAGAAAGGAGTATGTTGCTTCTTTGAGAGCTTTTAGGGAAAACTCTACACTGCCCGTAACTGAATTCTTAATGCAATATTCCCAACAACTTGACAACAAGGTAACCGCCGACCAGTACTTTAGTAATTTGATTTGTGGTACTGTACCTTTGCCTTCTCCGCCACCTATATTTCTAAGTCATTTTGCGTACTCGGTGTTCAAAGCTAAAAGTTTGTAAAAACAAAGTTGCCGATTCAATACGAAGTTGGTTTTTATTAGATGTCATAATTCTCTCTCTCTCTCTCTCTCTCTCTCTCTCTCTCTCTCTCTCTCTGAGATTGTGTTTGATGCATGTTATACATGTATTCACAGCCAATGTGATAGATTAATTAATCAAAGATAATGAATCATAAGCTAAATTAACAGAAAAGATAAACACTTGTAAAACGTCTTGTGACACCCCCCCCCCCCCCCCCCCCAAGATACTAAGATGATTACATAGGCCTGTAAAACTAAATAGTAGAAATATCTCCTGTTTAAACTCTTTAATACCAGAGCTAATTAAGTTCATTTGTTTTGGTTCTGTTCTTATAAATCATAATTTATATGTTGATGGAAATTACAGAGTCGGTAATTCAAATATTTTACTAATTTAGGATGGAGATATCAGCAGGAAATACCGAGCCACGCTACCCCGAGGCACTGCCCAGTGCGAGTGTAATGGTGGACGGCTACCTTTGGGGTGGTGGATGTCTTACAAACAACGCAAAAGGTCATGCCAATCCTTTCCAAAATCCCTGTCAAATGTCCTTCCCAAGTGAGAGAAGACACCACGATGCTTCTTCAGAGGATTTCAATGATCGCATAACATATGCACAAAAAGAGCAAAAAGCAACATCACACCTCAAGGAATACAACACTCAATACAATGGCCTTACCATCATTCCTTGGGAAGACTTTGCCTTGAGCCCAACACAAATTAATGATTTATTTCATTTAGAGAAAACTGGCTTCATAACATATGATCCCGAGGAAGTGAATGTTTTTTTTCACGCAACTAGAATGAACAAACCCCAACTTGGTGAGATAAGCGAGAACGGAGGTGCATGGTAATTATTATGCATGAGTAATTTGTGTTGATCTGTGATCTGATTCTGATTTCATTATGACCATATCCTTTTTTGTTTACTCTCCACTTTTGCATCTCAAGTTCGTACTGAACACCAGATGGCATTTTTTTTCTCGGTGTGATGAATTTTTGAAACAAGGTGGATAGAAAAATTACAAGGAGCATATTAAGCTTATGACAGTAGACGCATATGTCTTCCAATTGTCGTGGCTCTTTCTTTACTAATACTTTTACGGACTTGGTTCGTTTTAGTTAAGACTGTTAATAAACAATTTAAAAGATTGGTACAGTATGAAAAGATAAAGTAACGGATGTTAAATGAAACTTCAAACTACATTCCTTTTTTATGATACAAAGTAAGTATATCTTCAATAAGTAATTCAATGGTTTGTCAGATAGTGGTAATTGACAAAAAAATTGTAAAACATATAAAATTTACTATTCCTCTCTCATTTCATATATTTTTAACATGCCCTTGATTTCTTCACGATGTTGGCGTTTGATTTTCAGCTGTATAAAGTACATTGGACAGAATAACACACATTTATACTCAGATTCACACTCCAACACGATTGCATATTCGAATTTACTGGTTTACAGATCTGGATTTTTGAACACGATTACCCTCCATAATATCCTATATGTAACATATATTACCCCCTTGAAAATATAAAACTACCTGATCCTAACCACTAAATATACCCGAAATGTTACAGTTATAAGAAAAATAATACGCTTTTAAGTTAAACGTGATATTTTCCATAAAGATATCTCAGAGAAATAAAGAAACCATTACTCGATTGGAATGAATTGAAATAGGTATGGACAAGTAATATCGCAAAGCAGAAAATGTCTGTCCTCTGATTGAGTTTTGTGACTGAGGCTAAATTGAGTTCAGTCGAATCATGGCGACTAGAGCTAGCGATCGAACTAGCTCTTAATGAAATCACACCAGGTAAAAAACATCTGTTTATAATTGTGATTGGTACATTTTACCACTTTCATAAATAGATGGATTTTGATAAAAATATATTGACCATCTAAAAAAATGTTCACGACTTTGATCATGTAATTTAAGGATTTTCAAATGCGAGGCGAAGATTGCATTAAGGAATACGGAATAATTTTTTAAGTATTATGAGATGAACATTATGGTCGGGGCGTATTCGGATCCAATGAGGCCCGAATGGCAATTATGATAGATTTGATCACGCCTCGACTGCAATGACCACCTCATAATATTCAAGGAATAAGAATGATTTCTTATTACCTATACTGTCAGCAGTGGTACGATTAAATATTAAATTATTGCCATTATAACCCGATTGCGCTCCAACATTTGCATCTTTGATGAAATATACTAAACTATACGTTACAAATTTGATTCGTAGTGTTATAACGGACGAAGACACTGGCAAATGTAAATATAAAAAAAAAACCAAAACACGAAAAACAAAAGCAAATGGTTAAATTTGGTCGCCCTTATTCTTATCTTGCGTTAGGATGGTTTTGTTGTTTTTCTGTTCAATAGTAGCCTAAATGAAACATGATATACATGTAATATGTCAAGTAATATTTATAGGGGATGAAAAATCTAGATCTTTATAAAAAGGGAGGGGGGGGGGGGGCTAGAGGGTTACTGACGTATAAAATTTACCCCGTTCAGAAAGTTAAATCCAAATTCGTGGAAAATATGTAAGGAGACTTGCATGTGAAAAGAAAAACAAACTCAATTTAAATGCGTTTGTTGTAGGATATTGACCGTAGAAAATGCACATCAGCTGGAAACCATTAGATTGTGTCTAACGGAAAGAATATCGGTATTTGGTTTGACGATGATTAGAAATGGAACAAGATTAAAGAATAAGCAAAGAGGTAAATTAAATTTTGATGGACATTGCATTTTTTGCAATTTTTTAGTTTTTGAACAGTAGCCCAGAATTATTTGAATAATTAATTTTGTTTTGTTTTAATAGCGCCTTGTTTGTTAATGGTTGATCCAACTGATGGAACTATAGGCGAGCAAATCAATGCACAAATCATGAGATGTTCCAAAATTATGGAAGCACAAGGCAAATTTTGCTTGGAGGTTGGTACAATTCTGAACACAGAGCATTGCAGAGCAAAGATAAAAACATTGCTAGCGCCCTCGTACAGTAGCAACTACGTTTTTTGGTTGAATTAATCATGCTTAGAATTATGAGTAGGAATTCTGGGAAAGATGCACTCGTACTTTCTCATCTTGCACTGTATGTTTAATGCAGGCAGATTAATTAATGTCTAACAAATTTTGCGTACATTTGAATGGAATGGAATTAGACAGTCTGTGTTAGAGAAATATAAATACATGTAAGTTATGAAACTGGCAAGTTTCAAAGTCGTACTGCGCATTGTCAGTCACGCTTATATTTCCCGTATCACATGTGGAATCACATGTTAATCTTAATTCCGTTATATAATATTGGGTGTAAAAGTCTCAAATCTAGGAAGCTAAGTTGAGAATGCAACCCAACGAGTTGGTGGGTGCAAAATCGTACAACCCAACTCCTCATTGTTCTTTCTTCCCTTACTGTATACACATCCTCCTCCCATCAAACAGCGAAAAGGAATGACGTCACTTCGGTAACACGTGATTACAATTGTGATTAATAGAATCATTCATTATTACGAGTGCGGGATAGTGAAATTCCACAGAGGGGACAAGATTCACGGTCTAGGACGAGGCTTTGCCGAGTCCTTGACCGTGAATCTTGGCCCCGAGGTGGAATTTCACTATCCCACACGAGTATATAATGAATGATTATTTTTCTCGCATTATATTACCTTAAAAAATGATGTTTGACAACTTTCTGTTATGACGTTCAAAAGATAACTTTCAGTTCATCCCTCCGCGTGCTTCAAATAGTGCAAGTCAAAATGAGAGCATACGACAGTTTTTTTAATTAAAAATATGATAAATTGTAATTAATTAAGCAAAACAATTACTTAATGGATAATCTCAATCCACCATTTTGCATTTCCCTACAGCAGACAACGTTTGTTTACGTTTTAAAACGGCGTAGTAACACACAGTGTAAGACAGAAAAATCTCACACTGCTGTCTCACACAGGACAAACCGATCTCACATCGGCGATAATGCGAGAAATTCCCGTATCACATGTTGAATCACATTTCAATCTCAGTTACTTTATAAAGTATTGGGTGTAAAAGCCTATATCTAGAAATCCAACTCTAAAATTTAATCTCAATATCTAGCACAACACTCACTACTATCAGATAACTTCTTTATATATAGCATTGAACAAATACATAATTATATTAACCTAGTATAGAACACACAATCAATCCCTTTATATGTTACAAAAAGTTTACTCATTAGAACATGTATCAATAGAAAACATACAAAGTATAAATTATTTTCATAGATCTAGACCATATGTGAATAAACATGAAGTATATTTTTATCTCCATCTCATCACTTCCTTTCTGAAAGGCTGAATCAAGATTATTATACTACATACACTCCCGATACTTCTTTATCATTCCTGCATACATGTATTTCACGCTTGTCGCCAATCTTCCAGCTACAAATTCTGATTCTACCAAAGCTAGAAGTCTACTATAATACTTGGCACTGCCTTCTCCAAACCAACCGACATGTCTCATTATTTGAACCACCTCACTCGCTGATCCTCACTTAGCCAACACAACAGCACAACCTGTCCGAAAACTGTGTGGAGTCTCTCCTTCATCAATACCAACTTTCCGCAAATACACACGTAACCTATTATAAACAACTTAAAAGGGTACAGGCTGATCCTAAACCCGTGCATCCTCCGTAACAATTCTAAAAAGATAGCCATAAGACAGATCAACTCCCAAGTCTTTACATCCTGAAACATTGGGATTAGCCTTTTTTGGTACCAAATGGGCTGTTGCTCCATTTGTACAATTTAAAAATATTCTTTCACTGGATTTGATGCAACCGGATTCCCTTATCCAAGATCTCCCACATCCCATCTCATCAAAAATATTCTATAATGTATTTATCATCAATGATTCAGTACCATAGGCGAGATGTACTGGACAACCACAGTCGAATAACCCCTTGTTTAAAAAAAAATCGACTATCTATCTTATCTCGGACCCGCGTCATCATCCTGCAACAGCTGCCCTTTGGACTGCCCCTTTTCCATTTGCCGCTAGTACACAAAAGTGCAACAAGCAGCGTCAAAATCTTGAAGATACTTATAGCAACAATATAAGTAGATCAGGCGCCCAAGACTGAAACATTATCAATGCTAATCTATTCAAAATACACACTTTACACATTGACAATTTACCTGCTAACTCCAACAACTCACCCATGGCCTTCCCCGTAATATCGATCACTGCTTTGGCTATATCCATTAACTGCATCGTTTCCGTGCGCTTTCAAACTCCGTCACATTCTCTAAACGCCCGTCCTTTACTTTCCTAATCACAGACAACAAAATAAGTGCCTTCACACTTTGCCTTTTTTATAAACAACCGGCAGAACCATCTAAAATATAAACAACCATTACGTATGCATTGATGACCAACCTTACCATCCGGATATATACGGACAATAACCAGTCACCGCGTACATAGAAGCATTAACAACATCTCCAAGCAACTAATATCATTAATATTTGCATCGGTTATATAGTCTATGGAGTTATTTTTATCTCTTTATCTCTAAATATCCAAATCTTATTGTTTCTATCCTACATTATCAAATACAATTTCTTGAACTTTCATGAACATGAACTTTTGTGAACCGAAGTATGTCCAATGCACAATGTTTTATCAATATTGTCGACATCGCACTGTTGACAAACTTCAAATCGACATTGTGTCGAAATCGTGCACATTCTTTCTTGTTGACATCGTCGACATCGCAATGTTGTTAGACATTGAGTAAACATCGAGTCTATATCGTACTTTTTTAATCCTGTTTCATGGACGACATTGTTGATGTAGCAATATTGACAAACATCGAATCGACATTGTATCCACATAATACACCTTTTTGTTTACATCATCGACATAATCGACACCTTAATGTTCATCGACATTGAGTCGACATCTTGTCTACACCGTACCTGTTTACCTCGTCAGAATGTCAATATCACAATGCTGACCAACATCGAGTCGACATTGTGTGTACATGGTGTGCATTCTTGTTTACACCGTCAATGTTGAGCGACATCGAGTCGACATCGTGTCTACATCGTTCCTTTTTTTATTGTCTACGATGTAAACGTTAACACAATATCTGTGATGTAAACAATATAATCTCAATATCAGTTCAACATCGGATACATTTGTGATGTCGACGATGTAAACATGATATCGGTTTCACATCGTCGACGTTTCGATATCGACGATGTTAATGTAAAACAAATATCGGCAATGTCGACGATGTCGTATGAAGTTATGTCCCTATTGTATCAATGTTATACCTAGCGAGGAAAAAACCCCAACGCATTTTCTCCCGATTTTCTTGAAGTCGTCTTAAGTTATCTATTTTTACAATAAGAGCATTTGTTAGAAATGTACGAAAGTTTCAATTTTACATGAAATACTAAAAAAAGTTATAACTTTGCAAAAACAATTACATGGAATTTAAAGCTGTGCAAAGTCATGCGCACTCGAACTATATACTGAACGGTCTCTGTTGAACCAAAATAAAGGCTGTCGCCATATTTGTGACAAGTATCTGGTTGTCTAAAGGTTAAACAAATCTAACATATGACAGTTTTGTGAAACAGCAATGAGATCACATGACAAATTTTGGTCTTAAGACAGATCTTAGTCATAGGATAGTTTTCTGAAACGGGCCTCAGGAAAACAAAGACAAGAAATAATCAAGATCAAGGATATTAATAAAACAATTCTTTATAAACTGTCTGTGATTTTAGCGGCAACTGCGCTTGCTTTATAACCCTTTTAAAAAGGTAAGCGTGTGTTACCTTACAGCTATTCACGCGATAAAAATACGAACTGTTTCTGTTTTGATGTAAAATAAACTTAAAGCTGACATGAATTCATAAATACGCATTATTTCCCTTTTATCTCCGACTACCGCCATATTAGTTGTCGATTTCTATTGTTCTGCTCATCGCTACACACCCCCTATATAAGGCCGAGAATTCACCGCATTCAGGAATTTCATACACGCGGACACGTTACCTTGGACAAAAAGACGCATAGAAAAGCGTTTTGAAGAAAAATAATACGACAACCACTGCACTGGCAAGATATGTCCAATACGACGAAACAAGACAGGCTGAAATCTTTTAAAATTCCTCGATAATTGTAGACCGTTTTCCTGTTTTTGTTATAACATGGCACATGCGCAAACCACACACTGTGGTAGATCGAGCAATGTCAACTATCGCATGGATTTTATAAACGGGGAGTTTTTTGTAGGAACGGATGGAAACGTAGATTTACTTTCATTAAGCTACGGATTTACTTTCATTTAGCTACTGTGTTGGATGTACATGTAGTGTCACCGGGGTTTTCAAGAAGATGAAGACGTTATGCACTCCGTATGAACGACACACGTGTTCGATAATCATGCGAAGTAAGGCAGCACCGTCTGTGCAAAATAATACGGATACCTTGGACATCCTTTCAAATAATAAATATATTTTGTATTTCATTGATTGTTGTTTTCTTTATTCTTTATTACTACATTTTACTACAATGTGTAGTTCATGCATTTAGAAGTCCGTGCAACGTGCATGCCTCGATCGAAAAGCAACCGATCGTAACTTTCTCACCCGGTATATATACCCCAGTGGCAGTAGCGATCGAAAATAATATGGCGACCAAATGCTTTTATGAATTCATGTCAGCTTTAAGTAAATGAAGAAAAATGTCGGGTCATATAAAATAGAACAAAGTATTTCGAAACAAATTGCTCTATCAACAAAGACATTAGTATATTTTGCAATTAATTAGTGATTTTTATTACTTCATACATAGATATCGTTTAATGGCTCGGTTGAACGATGGTGTAGAAAAATCACTGAAGAAAAGTGCAAATCTATTGGAGCAAGACTCTTAATTACGAACGGAGATGAGCCAGAAACATTTGGAACTCTGGAAAATATCCTGTGCTGTGTCGCTTGCTTTCCTATTTGGGCTATACAAACGGCCATTATTAAGGTATGAATTTGATTTAATACGGTTTTACTTAATGTGATAGACACGCTTTAGTCTTCAACCAGTTATGTAAACTTTGAGTCAAAAAATACACGCTTTGACTAGATACTGGTCTACATACACATGCCTCTTTTGGCTATCATTGAAGAGTTGTAGAGTACTTCATTTCAAAGAGGTAAATGTAGGTGCTTGATTTTATTTGTATGTCTAAGGTGTAACTACATGTAGTTTAGTAAGTAAACGGATAAAGCGATATCAAGTTAAACCTAAATTCTGTAAAGTATCTTGCAAAATTTTTAACGATTCCTTGTAAAAAAAAATTCCACTCTGAAGCTTTGAACGAAACAAGATATAACGAATTTCGCAAAATTTTTACCAAAACCGTTCATATTCTAGGATTTACAATATATAATTGACCACAATTATTGAAAAGTATTTATTTTGACATAAAGATACACATTTATCTATCACATATGTATATATTGTTTTAGTTAGTACGCATTATTTGTAGTTACGAAGAAAATTGCAAATTCGTTATAAATATTATAACGAATTTGCAATATTATAACGAGTATGTTAACGGGTGAAACAAGTAACAGATATACCAGTAGATCATCAGGGCTGGGTTTCACAAAACTATCGTATAATCTTTTAACATTGTCATTAGATCTGACTTATCTACATATGTATCACTTCCGTACCACAAAACAATTCATAAAGAGGCTTGATGGTTAACAAATTACCCATCAGATTTTCCTTCAATTTTCAGATACGATTTGTTTAACTGGTAGCTTTTTTAGTAAAGAAAAAACGCCATATATTAATTTTAGCTTTTTTGAATAGTTTGCTATATCATTACACAGAGTTCTTATTCTTCGGGAGATTAACACAGAAATTATGAAACGTTTTGGTCATTAGTCATATGATAAGAATGTTTGTTTAACGGGCCCCTGGTCCTGAGGTCTTAGTTCAGTCAGAATTTCATCTACACGTTAATTATTGTTGTAGATGCACCGCAAAATTGCATATGAAGATATTTTGATGGAATTCAGCGCAGAGGAAGTGCTACTACATGGGTCTGTCGGGGGTGTGCAGAACCAGAGACGTCATCTGTTTAGAGGTTGGTTTTGGTTAAATCATCTTCTTGTAACATCGCGAGGTCTAATAACATAGCAACATGTTATAAAATCTAATTATCAAACTTTACATTATTTCACTTTGCATCGACATCAATGCAAAAAAGTTAAGTTAAGTTTATTTATTCCTTAAGCCAAATGGCTCATCAGATACAAAGAATACATACACATTATAAGAAATAATATGTAGCAATACAAGTACTAAATACATCAAAGTTTTTTCTATTTATCTATTACAAACAAATTTCTAAGTGTTTCTGCTCTCTGTAGATATTTTCCTAGCTTACTTAATCCAGTAGTATTTTCAGTTGACAATAATTGTAACAGTTTGAACATACTTGGTTTACACCAATAGTATTTTAGATATACAGTTTTCTATATTCATGATACAGCGAGCTTTTAAAGATAAAGTAATACTCATCTTCAACATCCAAATGACAAAAAATACATAATCTTTGCATTTTAGTTAATAGCTGAGTAAATCTTCCTTCTCTATTATTAATGAATGTGCACTAAGTTAATATCTTGTAAATAAATGAATATACTTTGCTGCAATTGGTTTTGATAAATAAGACTGTAGACACAACTTGTTGTTAGATATCTATACTAAACACATTTTGATGATGTAAAAAAAGTAGCTAGTTGTATTTCACTCATGGATATTTTTCACCCCTTTCAAACATATCTTGATAATACTTTTCATTATACAGTTCTCAGATTCTAATAATTTACATCAAAATTTAACAATACGAATTTTTCTTAGAGCGCATAGTGTCAAGCGTCCTTATTCATCATACACCATCAATGGTGAAGTATTTTTCTTATATCTAACATGATTTTAAGATATTCCAAATGTATTTTTTGAATAGCATCACCCTTATGAAATTCCTATACTTCACCTGCATAGATCAATACACTACCTACACATCAAATAGTGATAGACGAGAAACATAATTAAAGTATACATTTTTCATTGTTTTCATAAGCTTAAACATACATTTTCTTCCTTGGAATACCAGCTGCAAATGGGATTTAAAAAGGCTACCTGTATATGACAGTGTTAGCCCTAAATAAGTAAAATGATTAACAATTTCAACCACCTCCTTATTATAAAACCACCTTTCAGCTTGTTTCAAACGACCAGATTTTCTAAAAACTACTATTTTTGTTTTACACACATTAACTGATAGTTTCCAGTCATTACAATATCCATAAAGTGTATCAAGCATGTTTTGTAGGCCTTCTCGCGATTCAGATAATAAAACCATGTCGTCAGCATGAGGTTCAATTTTGATTTTAACGTGCTTTCTGATTAAATGAATAAATTAGTTTTTATCATATAAAGCATGTTGACTAAGTCGCAACAGGACTTACATCAAAACGTATCAATCAGCATGCCTTTACGTTTGAGTTTTGCACACTTTTCTAATCAGTTCAAAGATCACAAAATCATTTTTCTGCACTCAATAGCAGAGAATTTGATCTTAAGGAATGAATTCAATAGCCCTTAAAATGTGTGATTTTATTTGTGCTTTTTAAAATCACACAATGTAGATATCCTCTATAAACTACTCAGCATCTCTTAAAAGATAATGATTTAATGCTTAAGTAACTAGTTATGCAACTTACATAGTACCCATCATAAACTTGCAAGTTTATTTAGTAAGTTTATTAGTTTTAACTTTTGTTTTATTTGTTTCAGAAATGCCATATTCAACCGTTTTTTACACCAAAAGTAACCAAAATCATACAGAAGATCTTGGTTATAAATATGTTTGTTTAAAAAAGTATGATAAGAACACTTCTTTTAGTTTCACCGAGAAGACGCATGAAAAAGAACAGTATGAAACAACGAGCATTTATCGTTGTTTCGAGGATAAACGCACATCACTTTCACACACAACGGTTTCAAATTCAAAATCTGATGAGATGATCTTGATTGACAATAATAGGGCAAATGAATATTCAACAACACCTTCGAATATCGCAGGTCAAAATCACAAAAATGACACTAAGGATGATTTGGCTGTTCAACGATACGAGCCTCTAACGCAGCAACCGACACTTATAAAAGAAAAAGCGAAAATTAACGAACACCCATGCAATGAAGACGTCACTGAGATTGAATCGATAGCAAAACTGAACACGGTACAACAGAAAATGTCTGCTGATGAAATATCTCAATCTGAATTTGATATGTCACCTGCTTCAAGTTTCTACCAAGATCAAAATACAAAAACAAACGAACAAATTGAAATTCCTATCAGAAAAAAACTCTGTAATGACGATCTCGAAATGAAGACTGATGATGAAAATCCCATCTATTTTGAAAATTCCAAAATGAAATGTTCTTCAATGTCAGGAGATGGAACAGATGTTTCATCTACAGCTGAGCAAAGAAACAACGAAGCTGATATGACGATTTCAGATCTGGAATCAGATAGTTTATCCGATTATGAAACCGAAACATCAATATCGACCACAAGTGCTAGCTCAAAACAACCTTTTAGACACAACATGCGTCTGAGAAAAGTGACGAGATATGACTCAAAAAGAAAATATTTAAGTCCTCACAGACCAAAACTAAATATCAAATAATTTCATTTAAAAAGTAATTCAGGATTTGTTTTAAAAAATAAATGAAGGGTATACATTGTAGGTTTACAGTTGTATTACTTTGTTAGACGCGAACATTTCTACGCTTATTACATTTTTAAAAGTAAATTTAAACTTGGACTAGTAATTGCATTTCTCTGCAGGACAATCAATGGTTTCATCACCTTGCGCATATATTGCATTATATGTTCACAAAACAAAATTAAAACAGTCGAATCGACCTCTGGCGATGATCATCTGAATCTCAGTTCGAGCTGGTATTTTTATAGTTGTTAAGAATTACATCCTGAATAAAACTAAAGTACATGTATTATATTATGTACATTGTCGATACCTTTGTTATTTATAAAAATTGGTTTAAATTCCACATATTTAATAAAGGTTATAATTGGTACTGTTTATTGCTTGATTTGTCTTTAATGTCTTTTGAAATACATGCGCGGATTAGTTAGGATTTTAATTACTGTATACAGGGTTATTTTTTTTCTTTTTTCTTTTTTTCGCCCCGCTACAGTTGCAAAGGGTTTTAACTAGTCTTGAAAACGCTCAGACACTGTTTATGATAAATACACTTTCTAATTAGCAATCATGTAGAAATTGTTTTAAATCCACCTAGTCTTAAATTCACCTGCTCAGACTGGGTGAATATTTCCCTGTATACAGTAAGTAACAGTAAGCATACTGATACAAACAATACAAGTACAAGTAATTTCTCCACATTTCTATTGGTAAAACGTTGCAAAAATTTACCCTTTATTTGAATAAGCTAAAAAAGTTTATAATTTACCATACATATTTTCAAAAAATGATTTTTTAAAATTTTTGCAAAGGGCAGACAACTCTTTTAAAAAGTTTTCAGTGCAAAAAGTTCAATTACTTGACTACATACATACCCCCGAATTTGGTTTTTGTAAGCCTCATAATAACTTTAAAAGATGTATTTGATGTAGTATAGATCAATCAAAATTGTTAAATTCGTCTTAGTTATGGATGGACTACCTTTAGGTAGAATTTATCAGGGGTCCCCCGGCCTTAGGGTTGAATTTTGCAAAATCCAACAAAAATTTCGGAAACTGATTTCTGTCATAATGGTCTATATTTCAATCACTATGAATAACTTCTGGATAACTCAGTAGGTAAAACCGCTGGCTATGTTACACAGGATGTGTTTGTGCCGTGGTTCGATTTCATCTGTGGGCATACTTTTTTTCTTTTAGAATTGTTGGTTTGTGTAAACACCTTTTTATTTTTATTTTATATACAGAATTGTTTATTTTGTATTTTACTTTGGTTTTCTTTCTTTAATGTATGTTTGCTCCTCCAATTGAAGATACATGTATTTATGATAAAATATGTAATGTACTGAAATCCCTCAAACATAACTATACCTTAGTGTAAGCACGCTTTGTTTGAGAAGAAGACTCATTCAATCTGGGTTACTCGAAACAGGTGACACATAAAATCATGTCCAGCAAAGATTTTGCGTTTGCCTTTCCGGAAAGAACATCTACTGGAAATGGTACAATTGTGGGAGAAGTGCTGCAAAGTTGATGCAAATCGTTATTTGCAAAGAACGTGTGCATTGGTGACATTTTATGCCAAAAATGCAGTAGGGAGGTTTATGGATTAGAAAAATTATGTGGGGATTAGTCAGTTAGACAATTGACAACAAGCATTGCTATTTTTTTTAAATATTCTATAATCTGATCCTGTTCAAGCTGTACGGCTACATTTCAGTGTAACATTTCTTTTCTTTTTTTTTTTTTTTTTAATAATTTCCATTACTTACAGCAATGACATTGTTCGAAGTTAAATATATCATCTCCAAAAAAAATTTGTAAAAGGACGGATGTGCACTAACAGGATTAGCAACTTCTTTATCGCCATGTTTACATTGACTTTAGAAAATATCAAGCACGTTTTGAAAAATGATTGCAAATGATGGTTATCCTCCCACATTAGGGATCACATCGCGTAAAGCATTTCTACCAACGAAAGACTTACTTGCCAATTATTGTGAAAGAACAATTTCAAACACAAACAAATCTTGTATAAACATTGCTACTGATTAAGGCAAATGAATGTGTTCTTCTAGCTGATACGGATCTGTTTCATAAATTTTAAATTATCATGTTCAAAACTGAATGAGATATACAAATAATCAAAACCCGATTAAACCATCATTGTGGATATATGTTAGAATTACATCATCGTAATTATTATGATCCTATACGGGAATAAACAAAAATAAAACATTCGTTATTTTTTAAAGGATATTGTGTTAGTGTTTCAATAGACTAAGAAAAAAATGATGCATAAATCGATCTTTAAAATTGAGTCACGAGAGACTTTCGATAGTTGCTAATATGTCCCTGGTTGTAAATAAACGCATTTAAAGTATATGTATCGTAATATAGAAAGTAAACTGAAAATAAAATTTAGAGATAATAAAGTGAAAAAAACCTTCCATTACTCATACCGCTCGGACAACGTCTGTGAAACTTTTTTTCAATCACTATACATTATGAGAACCCAAGAATTTACTGTGTATGGCCTTAAATCAAAAAGTGGAACGGAAATCGATGTGCTTTTTCAAGTAACAAGGTTTCATCGGAATATTTCAAAAAAGCACAACAAGAGAAGAAAAAGGAATACTAGCTTTTTATAATTATATTCATACATGTTCAAATATCGATATTACAGATATTATTGAAAATTACTCCCTTAAATAAGATTGATCAAATGAACTCTCAACAGTATCAATAAAGTTATCATTCATTGCTTCAAACAGATCTTGATCATCAGTTTCGTCATTCATATAGTCCAATTCATCCATTGATGAACCAAACCTTTTGTATGCTATTTCTGATAATGTAGGTCGGAGTGAAAATGGAGAAATTCTTCCATCCAGACTAAACATCGATTGCACACGATCAAAGGATGCTAAAGATGAAACGCTTTCACTTCTTGCAGGTTGGATCGAGTGCTTTTTAAATTTATGGTACAGTTTAACACCAATTACAATAGAAAGACTGAGGACAATAGTTCCAAACACCGCTCCAATTGCAGCTACGGCACTGACCACAGAGTCCACAGATTGACCTAATAGTGAAAAAAACAATGACAGAGTTAAATATCTTATTCTTCTTAAACTTTAAATAAAACTAAATTTGTTAAATAACAAGCGATATAAATACAATATTTCTAAAGTATTATCTATCATAATTGTTTTCCACATATTTGTTTTTGGTTTCTTTCCTTATGTGTATTTTGACATTATATTTTTTTGTTTGCAATCTTTAAGAGGCATTATTGATCTGGTAAAAAGCTATTTCTTTTATCCCCCAAACGAATACGATCCAAGTCCCAAAATACACGATTCATGGCATACGTACCAGCATAAATATATTTTCTTTCTTTTGGATATAAAACAAAAACGTTTTATTTCCAAGAAGATTTATGCTATATGGGTCAATTAAATATCTGATAAAATCATCATGCTTGTGTAAAAAGACCTTCTATCACACCAGCACTGCGTTATCAAAATGAAAACCCTGGGGCCAAGAACATTGAAAAACAAGGTCTTTCCAACAGAGTCTCCAACATCGCCGCTTGCTGTGTGACGTCAAAATAATTTTTTTTCTCTTTGTTTTTAATACAGAAGAGTCCCCATCATGTCAGCCTCCAGAAAATACGATTTCTCTAACTTCAAACGTGCATTAATTATGTAGTTTATTTTCAAAACAGCATGACTATATGTGAAACTTTTTACTACTTTATTGGTATAAATAAAAGATTTTTTGACTTTCCTTCCCCTTGAAAGGTATGCACAAGATGCTCTTTCCTACAAAGTAGAACGCAGTAAAATAACAGTAAATTTATCGAAAGTCCCCCTCCCCCGATTTGATAAAAATCATGATCGCACATGCACAGTCAAACGTCTATACTGAAGGCATCAGAAAATAACATACATTGTAGAAGCAATACCTATATAATAGATTATGCATTATCTACGGGAACTCGTTCTCATGAGTAATACCATATAAATATATCCAAATTAACCACATGGCAAAAAGATCTCATACTCGCTTGCACTGTACAAAAATAAATTTGATTTTTTATATAATTATATTACATCCATTAGCTTTGTCAACATGTTTATTAGCATGGGGTCTTTGTTTTTGCTGATAGAATATCTGTTTGCTAATAGTGATATATCCATGATAAGTTTTGTGATAGGATCTAAATTTCTTATTTCATTAATATTGGTGTTATTTTTTATACGTAAATATCCCTCCTCCCCAAACAAAAGTGTTGTCTTGCGATCATTTAATAATTAAAAAGTTTCGTCTACTCTTATGGAGACAATGAAAACCAGTTTATGAACGCAAAGATTCTTAGCAGAGGTCATTCCTCAATATCAATTACCTTTTCCTTGTCCTCGACCTGAAAAAAACAAAAGAGACATTTTGGAGAAGCAAATAATACAATTTCTTCTGTAATTTTTTAAATGAAATGATCATCAATTACGCAACACAGGAAATTTTACAATTTTTTTCACAAATTTCTCAAATTTAATACTCACATGTATGCAAGTGCGTAAAATTGCAAATTATATCTATGATTAACCCCCTCTTCCCAAAAAACCCCGTTTAGAATATTGCATATAAATGATATAATGTTAATACGCATGTTATGGCGAGGGTAGTAAAATAAGGATTGTTGATCAACTTGCAGAAAAACCATTGGACTACAATGCTCACTCGATCAACCAAAGAAGAATCCCAAAGAAGAATGACATATGCTTTTATTAGATATTGGAACCATATTAAGGGTGCCTGTTCACCCACTCTCAATTTTAGGTTTGTATATCTCTTCCAGTACATTTTCTAGTTATTTCTATCCATCAAAGCAAAAAATGCATCGTATCACTACTCACAAGTCCAGCCTTTTCTTATTTCAAAGTTTAACACAGATAAGCATGTTTAAGACTAATGTAATTTTGTAAAATATTCTTTCCAAGAACAACATTGCTACACACTAAGATATTATTACATGCATGAAAGCATTTTGTTAATATGTTGATTCCAAATTGTCCAAACTCTGTATTAATATTTGCTACAAAGGGTGTTAAAAGTTCTCCAAAGACATGAACATTTATAATGATTTTGAAATCGCTTCTTTAGAAGAACAAATACACATGAAATGTCCTGATATAAAGTCCAGGTAATAATTCTTTAAACCATGATCCCAGATGCATTTATGATTGCTTAACGAGAAATTCTATAATAAGTATACAAAAATATAGAAAATGTCTGTTAAAATCTGTCATTTTCAAGTTTCACAATTAAATTCAAAGAAAAAAAATTAATATTGAAAAAATATTTTGTAAACCCCACACATTATAATAACAAATACTCACCCGTGCAGAAATCTGAAAACATATCATATCTTGGTTAAAACATTAAAACGGCTTTTATGTTGAATAATACATTAATAGGGTGATATACTTTTATAAGTTCAATATTGCCCTTTAATTTTTTTTCTTTTTCAAGACAAAAATCTTTGTTTTTCCCATTAATCTTGTAATTACATATCATTCAGGCAAAACTGAATAATATAAGGTACAAAAACTTAAATAAATATTGCTAAATATTGATCATTAAATAACTATGCAATATCAGTTAGATTGCTTTCTTCACAAATGTATAACAAAATACTAATTAATAAATATAACTATGGATCATACAATCAAGATTATTGTTTGTCCCATATAAGAGGAGTTAGTCCCTTCTCATCTCAAAAGCATGACCTTTTAATTTCAAACAAATTTACTTCAAGAACGTTGTAGAATTCTTTACACTTCTTGAGACAATAAGGATCCAATCCTTAATCATGTTGCTAATTTACCTAAAATTATACTGTTACTGATCACGTTATTTCACGTAGTCTCTTTGAAATATCGAGGCAATCAAATTATTTTTTAACTATTTCTGTCTTTTTTCGATTGTTAAAATTTACCGGTACATGCTAGTCCAGTAATGGCACGTTTTGGACAAGTGTTGTGAACATTCTCGTTGTACATGTATCAAAATATTGATCCATAAACAGCATACACTTTATAAATTTCTTATTTAAAGTTAAGAAATCATTTTTTCAGACTAATTGAGAGTGACTGGATAAAAAGGTATAATTAACAATAATAATTTACAAATATCATATAATTAGCAAGGATCGTTGACGTTATTTTTACAACAAGGTGCAAATTTATAAACTTTAAATATGTTGCATGTACTAAAAACCTATTTTTATGTATCATTATCTGAAATAAATAACTACATGTATATGATGCAGGGACAAAGTCGATATCTGGACGAATGAGTCATACTGGTGAAATAAATTAATCAAATGTCTGCGATTCTGTACATTCAATATTTTATACATCTCACCGGTTCGTACAATACCAATGATGGCCAAACATTCAATCTATTTATCATCAAGATGATCCATGCTTTTTGTTTTTCATATATAATTCTAATGTTGATAAAACGCCGTATTTATCTCATCTGTATTCATTTTTTTACAAAAACAAAAAAATAATAAGATAAGTTGTTATCGTAAGTGAGATGTTTAGTTTTGTTCATTTTCACAAAAAAAATGTTACAAAATTCTTACGTAGTAAAATTTGTTGTACATGTAAGTTTAGGATAATAAACACCCTCTCGAACGTATTTAAAAACTATACGAAAAATCATCATTTGATGTAGAATATATAAATTATAAGATGAGCACCTAAATTCAGTGGTTTGAACCACATGGCATTGTTATTTTATACTATTATGCAGTTATTTAAAAAATAAACGGCTTGATTCTATAAAAATTCTTACGACAAAATTTCCCGTAAGATTCTCATGTCAGACAAAACACACATTGTATTTTCTGGCGTCATAAAAATTCTAACATATCAACCGGATATCACTTGATATCACTGATATTAGGTGTGTGTAATTTCAATTTTGAGTCTAAGCTATGAGATATTTGGCTTATTCTTATAGTTCTTTTGTTTTATGTGAAATATTAAATGTATTAAGATGTATTGCTAGGGAAGGAGATTATCGTAAGTGAAATCTTGATTAACATATGTTACAAATGCGCTCGTGAAAAGCACTTTAAATAACAAATGCACTTATTGGCCATGGTAAAAAAAAATAAAGATTCAAATTGAGCATAATTTTTTATCTCACGTCATCTATTGATATTTAAACCATAAGAATAAAAAAGTTTAGCGCTGAATTTAGTATATTTAATTAAAAAGCACGAAGTTTTACAACATAGTACGGATTAACCGACATTCGTTGTTTTGTATAGTAAATTGAGGACGGACATTCATTTTAAAGCCTTTGTTTACTGTCAGCCTAAACATGTACAAACTTGTGGAAGAGACAAAAGACGCAAAATATATTTAGAAAACTCATGTGAAAAAAAGTTTGTACAACATTAGGCTAGTATCTAAAATATGAAAAATGTATGAAAATTTCAAGGTTTTTCCAATACATGTAGCAAGTGACAGCTATTACCTGCGTGACCCATGTTTGAACCCACGAATGATTATTTTGAAAAGTCACGTGGGTTCTATCAAAATAGTCTTGTCAAATGTGCTCTCTGTAAAAATCTGACACATTTTAATTAAATCGCTTTCCACCGACTTCGTATTGTCAGGAATATTTGTGTGATCACTATGGTAACACGTGTATGCAACTACAAAGATTGATTTTTTCCATACATAAAATGACGCACAAAGTTTAATTCACCAAATGCGCCAATTGATCCACCAACAGAATAATGTTGATTTAAATGTCTCCTCCCTGTGATTAAACAGACACAATTCAAATAGGTTCGGTACGATTTCTTTCTTTCTTGTAAGAGATTCTTGAGTTCAAATCTTAAGCAACTCTGAAGTTTTTATTTTTGTGAAAAGATCTGAGCATTACAATCTTATCTTCCGATTTCGTTGTACATGATTACTAGCACAATAGTATGATCATAATGGTTTTTATATAAAAACATTTAGGTTAATGAAAATAAAAAGTAAAATACACTATATTTTTCCTTGTATGATATTATTCTTCAAATTATAAATGATACAAGTTTGATAATATGTAGAAATATGGATGGGTTTTACCTTTACTTGAACGCTGTAGCTGAAGGTGTGCCCCAGGTCTGACTACTCGGTAAGGCGTTTGATAGAGTTTGTCCAGACATGCTTGTGGGTATTGTGTCATCTGTATGGCATGCAAGCCACCTTTTTGTTGTTGCATTACCTAAAATACGAAAAACACGAATGTTTCATAACACCGAAAACATTAATCAGCATTACATGGATATTACAGGCTATATTTCTTTCTTTGCTCAATGTTAGCTGCAACTTAAATGAAATATATTAACGGGGATGTGCAGCATGTAATTTTTAGGATAAAAAATGGAAAAATTTCTTGAACTGGCTTGTTTCTGCCCGAAACTGACCAAACACTGTGGCCGAAAGATAATTACATTATGTAATAACATTAATTAAAAGTTTATATTTGCAAAGTTTTATAGGTAGGGGCCATTGCATGTTCTTGAATCTCCATATGACAACGAGGACGCCCGTTTATTCTCTCTCTCTCTCTCTCTTTCTCTCTCTTTCTCTCTCTCTCTCAATGCATCCCCATCGGTTTCTTTATTTTTCTGGGATACCGTATAGCCTTTTCTTGGCGGGACACAAATTTGGTGGATTAGGTGGTCCTCTCTAAACAGTCAAGCTAACACCCCCTGTCACTGGGGTAAATTTCACAATTTCAAAGGGAAAAATGATACGGTGTTTATTTATTTATCATATCTTATAATTCTTAGAATTGTTTAGTTTTTATTCATGAACATTATTTTAGGGTGTATTGATTATGAGTAATGTAAATCTGTATCCGTAACACTGTAAGCATGTAGCAATTGTCTTCTTTTATCAAGCTCGCCAACGTTGAAAAAAATGAAAAATAATCAACAAAATTTACATTTGGTGATTTTAATTTTGATGAATTTTCAAAAATCGCCAAAATAGGCCAAAATTATATCCCACCAAAATAACCAGTATACAGTATATTTAAGAGAAATATCATTTTTATTTTAAAAGCGTAATTTCATTATAAGTTTATATTTTTTTGGGTGTATTCGGGTGGAAAGGATCAGGAAGTTTTTTTTACAAGTGATACTCTTAGTGTGGTAAGTAAAAGTCTGAAGATGTAATTATAATAATAATACATAATTAAATTAACAGGAAATTAGTCATATGATTGTGTATAGTCTACAACAACCGAGCTAATCCTCCACATCACTGATCTTTTAATGTGGTTCGACAAACAAATGCATTTTTTTGTATTTTTGATAGAAACCGGAAACGTCATTTTAGTTGCGAACATGATACCTAAGAGCAAAAACTTTGGTATCAATCATTGCACATTACCATTATCTATAAATACATATCAAAGAGGCCATTTAAACTTTAAAGTATTTTTGTAAAAATATATATATATATATATATATATATATATATATATATATATATATATATATATATATATATATATATATATATATATATATATATATATGAAAATGAAAAACAAGAATTGTATATCTATATTCAATCTATGGATAAAAACTACAAATTAACTTATATCAACTCATATTTCAAAAAAAGATTTTCTATCGATCCATCAAGTAAAATTTTGATGTGTCGAGGAACCTTAAGGGAGTGTAATAGGCTACATATAGGAAAGATTTGGCATTATTGTTAGATAAGAAAGTCACGGATTGCAATTATGGAAAGTGTCATAATTATTATTTTAAGGTGAGTTTATTGAACACAAAAAATGTTACAGCTGAAATAAAAATTAGACCCCCCCCCCACCTTCCCACAAAAAAGAAGAAGAAGAAACCCAACCTAGATAACACGCGCCATATATCATCCACTGGTTTACGATCATCAATGGCTACTTATACCGGCCGATACTATATGTTATATTTTTTGTTTTGAAACCTGTAAAAATGGCAACATGCACAGAGAGAGAGAGAGAGAGAGAGAGAGAGAGAGAGAGAGAGAGAGAGAGAGAGAGAGAGAGAGAGAGAGAGAGAGAGAGAGAGAGAGTTGTTCAATTACAGTACCGCTTAACTCATTACAATATCAGTTCCACCCTACATGCATATGAATATTAACTTTAATCAAGGGCAGACAAGTCTAAATTCAAGATATTTCCAGAGCAGTAAGGGAAAGAAAACGACTTTTTTTTATTGCAAATTTGCAACGCAGTTTAAAACAATTATGACCATTAAGGTAGCACGAATGGCTTTCGTGTTCGGTTCTTTTTTTAAACAGCGTGATAAATTTCCGGTTATAGTTTTGAATACATCAATGATCATTGAAGATGACGTATTTGTACAAGTATGTTTCGGTGGCTGCAGTACAAATATATTGCTCATATATGTCAAAAGCAGAGGAAAACCATAAAACACTTGGTAGAAAATCACTTGTCGAAAGGGGGAGGGGGGCTTGAACGGTTTTGCCAGCTAGGATCAAAATTTTAATAATCATTAAACAGTTTCAATGAGAGTATACCCTGTTCGTGACTGTTAGATTATCTCTATTTGGTACATTTCAATTTTACCAATGTTTGCCCCCCCCCCCCCATCCCATTTTTTTTAGACAAACACCCTGTAAAACTAGTCAAACAATATGGAGGTATGCATGTTCAAGAGACTAAGTTTATAAGTTGTTTTAACTGTTCAATTTAAAAAAAAGTTTGCTTGACACAAATTTATTTAACACTGGATCTTCCTTAATTTTATTGGAAATTGACCAAACTCTTGAAGTAAATTTCAGCGAGGAAGGTACGTAACAATATCGAACGAAAAAGGACCCAAAATACGGCGTTAAGTGCAGTCCATCCTTTCAAAAAAACTAAACCAAATCCTGCATAGATTTTTATAAACATTTTATGACCAGCATTTCCAAAGCCGTAGCGCAATTACAAACAAACAACTGTGTAGTCCGTAATGTTCACATTTTGTACTGCGCATGCGCTTGAATGATATTTAATTTCGCTATTATATCACAACAAGTAAATTTCCATTAAACAAACTCACGTGTCACAAATTTAAAAAGCCCTACACACTCGTAAAAATCATCGGCAAAAATGTTCTCATCATTGTCGAATAGTGTTTTACTGGTACCTACTGTAGTAAATTGTTTGAAAAGCAAAGTCTACCTCATTAGGGGTCCACCTTGATCTAAACCCAAGGTTCAAGCTTTAATGTCTTTTTTACTGTAATTTTGATATTGTTAATTGATCACGCTAGCTTTATATATACTTTTTCCACGTAGGTATGTAAAAAGGAGTAATTTCCGACGGAATACCTTGAAGTTATTGTTTTCGTAGTTTCTTATTTTTTCCACAAATATTGTGCACGCGATTTCTCAAAAAACTATCCGACCGATTTTGACTAATTTTTACAGATGATTTGATTTGATTTGAGCTTAATCTATTTCTGAAGTTTTATCCATCGTCACTTCCGGTTCCGATCTATCTGCCAATAAGCCAATTTGTACATTTTTACGCCCGTTTCTTTGTGCAAAACAAATTTTAGAATTTTTAAAAGATATGACTATGGTTTTCATAAAAGGTAGACTATGGTTTGAAGTTGTGTTCTATGCCCTTTTATTGTGCATTTTATTAGCAGAGTTGTTGATCGTAACAGTTTCTGTTTGAAAAAATTATTGCCACACCCATTTATAGGTAATAAGGGATTTTTAGGGGATAAAGTCCTTAAACTTTGACGCAATATATCTAGAGAAGGAAACATAATTTGTTAAGCATTGTAAAAGAGAAAATGTATGGATGATTCTAATCTATTCCACAAATCAAAACACCAATGTCTGTCCCCTTTAAGGATCTACAGGGCTTGCCCTCAAAATATTTAATCATTTGTATCTCAAAAATGAACAACAATTTAGATGGATGAAAGAACCAAAAATGCCAGAATGGGAGAAATTAAAGTGAGGCGACAGTTCTGAAATTTATTGATATTTCGTCTTAACTGTCAGATTTTTCACAAGATATGTATAATTGAATACATAACATCAAATATTGTACACAACATTATTGTCAGAATCATGCAAATATCTAATCTTAGAATAATTTTTTTTTAATTTCAAGATGTAACATCGAAATTATTGAAATTATTTACTTCAACCTAGATCGACTTTACTACTTCAAACACATTCGTAGGCCTTGTCATATGATTATAAAAAAAATAAAGCAAAAATATTGGTGAACTGCGCTATTTTATATAGATGTACAGTAGTAAATGTGTACACATATAATTGAAGTGGTCATCAACTATGACGATAGATTACTGGAGTGTAAAATAAACAGAAGATTTTTATTAATGCATGATCGTCGAAATAAAAGGAATATTTAGGAAAAATAACATTCAATATTTTTCCTATATATAAAATAATCTTTAATTGTTGATTAGATTTGCATTAGATGTTATGTTGAAGGACAAACCAGGACAAATGCACATGGATATTAAGATTAATGATTTCCATTAGGATGTATGTGACAGTAAGCATTATATATATATATATATATATATATATATATATATATATATATATATATATATATATATATATATAAATAAAGCCTTGGTACAGCAAAAAATACTTAAATAAATAAAACAGAATGCGACAGTCCAAATTAAATAAATTGTTTACTGTTAGCGCTTTCAGCCATGTCGGCTCTTCAGACAGTTATACAAAATTAAAAACGTTGTTTGTAACGTTGTCAATGACGTCGTGTTTTTAAAGTTCATTATGACGTCACAATGTACATCAAGGTAGCGATGGCGTGAACTTTACCAACGCCGTTAAGCAATGCATAGACATATAATACAATACATATAAAAAATTATATATATGATAAATCTATTTTCGATTAAGTTTCGGGTTAAATATTTTAATAAAATAGTCCTCTTTTGTGGTTCGGGCGATTTCATTTGAAGTCCACATTTTGTAAAACGGAAATATTTTAAAATATTTCCGTTTTACAAAATGTGGACTTCAAATGAAATCGCCCGAACCACAAAAGAGGACTATTTTATTAAAATATTTAACCCGAAACTTAATCGAAAATAGATTTATCATATATATAATTTTTTATATGTATTGTATTATTATAGCATTGAATCATGATTTTTTGAAGTATACACTCTCATAACTGCCGCTGTGTGTGCATACAAATTGAGTAACGCGCGTTAGCGCGTTATGAAAATTTGTATGCACACACCGCGGCAGTTATGAGAGTGTATACTTCAAAAAATCATGATTTAATGCTTATATTTACATTTTTTTTAACTTCTTGCCTTGTCTGCAAATGTGATTCATGCCTAAAAATTCCTATCTTATTCTAAGGGTAAGTTAATATTAATGGAAGAGCCACAGTAACAGCCACAAGCGTGAACTTTGATTTTCGCTTGTGACGTTGAAGTTTACAGCGTTCAACGCTTGTGACGTCATAATAAAACTTGTCAATTTGACCTTTGACTACTAGTTGCATTTAGAGGCATTTGAAGATCACGGAATTTAATGGAAAAACACAGTAGAATGTAAATATATGTCTATGCATTGCTTAACGGCGTTGGTAAAGTTCACGCCATCGCTACCTTGATGTACATTGTGACGTCATAATGAACTTTAAAAACACGACGTCATTGACAACGTTACAAACAACGTTTTTAATTTTGTATAACTGTCTGAAGAGCCGACATGGCTGAAAGCGCTAACAGTAAACAATTTATTTAATTTGGACTGTCGCATTCTGTTTTATTTATTTAAGTATATATATATATATATATATATATATATATATATATATATATATATATATATATATATATATATATATATATATATCCCCGAGTACCCAAACTCCGTCACCATAAGCAGAAAACCTCCCGCGTTTTTCTGTAAATTATTTTTTGTGGTTTTTATCATTTGCAATCACTAAATATAATATGAAACAATATAATTCATAAAATTATTAACAAAAATATTTTTATTTTTATTAAAAATAGGCTTCTGAATACGACGTTTATCACGCGTGCCCATGATATCTTATGAACCTAACTCCGTCACCCACATGCTCTATGATATGGCAGGAAATGAAGACACATTAACAATTTAGTTAAAACTCCATTTGTATCTAGTCCAAGTTATAATAAGTAAAAATGGTGCATACAATTTAATTGTATTTATTTTCATCGAAATGAAATGATCGCCAGAATGAAATATGGGTCCATGTAACAACAATCACAATGACCTTTTCAGAATGTATGGATGCCGTTTGATTTATGTCCTTACTTATTTCAAATATTTTATATCATTAATTAATATATTACTTATTATATTATTCATTTATTACATTTTTAGAAATGTATCATATTCTAAATAGCGATATACCGGATATATCTATACCCTGTATAAGGCAAAAGTTACGGCATGAGCGATTTGACGTTATCGTCAAGAATAGTGCATAAAGGCTATTGCGGATTGAAAAAAATGTGTTAATTACCTTAATCAAAAATGTATTACATGGGATATGTTTCATCTTGACATCTCTTAAAATGGCTGACCACCGTAAATGATCGAATGGGCCCGCATGTCAGAAATATCGATATTTTAGTGCACCCGTGAAAAAGTTTTAGCTGATTTCACACAATTAATGGTGCATAAAATGAACAAGGTTTAATTCTGTTATTTTTTTAAACATTCTTAAATTTAACCGTTTCAAATTGTTGACATTTGATTAAAGATTTTTGACATGTAAAAATTGACGTCATAATCGTACTTGATTTCAAACGGCGAGGAGTTTCCCGAAAGTGACGGAGTTAGGGTAGTGACGGAGTTAGGGGGCTATGCGATATATATATATATATATATATATATAATTTGAAAAGCTAGGGCACAGTATTTAATGAATCAACGAGTACTCGACTATTGCTCGACCAAACATCCCAGTAATTCGACTAGTCTCTCAAAGTAAATTTGACAACCCTAATCGAAATGGAAATTATCAATTGACACGCGGACGATAATCCTTTGCAATTATATGACCAGTTCCGAACCGGAATAAAAAACCAAAACGGCATATTGTCATATTGTAAATTCTGAATTTATCGGATGAGTAAATACAAAATTTACAACATGACAAATAGTTGTTCAAAATTTACAACATGACAATATCTAGAAAGATAGCGATATACCTACAGCATTTTAAGTAAGAAACCAATCTAAATTATCACTTAATTTTACAATGTTCGTTTTGCACTGATTTGGTAAATAAATGTCCACGTTAAAAAGCATTTAGTTTTCCTTGCACTGAATGTCCGATAACAACCGAAAAGCTGATTACGCGTTGAATGGTGAGTAATGTGCCGTATGTATAAAAGAAAAAAAAACTCTGTTGAGCATTGTAAAATATATTGACACTCCTATACTTTATTTAAAAGGAGAGTGGGGCGGAGATACAATGTATTGAATTATATATATAGCATGGGTTCAACTTGAAAATGACAGAGAAAAGACTAAATTTTGAAAACAATAAACTTCTCGGTATTTATAACGAAAGACCCAGTGGCCAGGCCCTGGGGCCATAAAACTTAGACGAGCTTACTTTTGATCTAAGTCTCACTTTTCCACTATATGTTCCTCTTGTAAAAGTGAGACTTAGATCAAAAGTAAGCTCGTCTAAGTTTTATGGCCCCAGGGCCAGATCTTTCACCTGAGCAGCGATAGCCAAAGCTCTAATTAAATCAGCATTACAGTATCAAATTCAAAATATCTTAGTATAATTTAGTACAAAAAATCTTGTTTAAAATTTTTTCTCTTAAAAATATTAACCTTGATAACTGGTTTTAAGAAGAATATGTTAAAGACTGTTTTTATTTCTGTGTGAAATCGAACGGATCATGGTTTTAACAAACATGAATCTACACTACCTGAGGATGCCTCCACACAAGATACAATTCAACAAATTCGACCCCCCGCCCTCACTGTTGCACCACCATAAAGCAAGGGATCATGATTTAAATAAAAAGTAATTAACATTTGAGGATGCCTCCACGTGTACACAAGATACAGATTTCCGGCCAAAAGGGTTTTAAGAAGAGTTATAAAGTTTTTTCTATAAATATTCCTAAGTAAAAATTCAACCCCCAACCCCCCATCCCCATTGTGCGTCCATCCTACCCCCCCCCCCCCCCCGTAATCATGATTTGAACAAATTTGAATCTACACAACCAGAGGATGCTTCTACACAAAATACTGCTTTTCTGAATAAATGGTTTTTGAGAAGAAGATATCTTTTTAATTCTAGAAAATTTACAACAGTTCCTTATCCAGCCTTAAAGAGGACGTATCTCTTAATATTAACAAACTATAATCCCCTTCACCTATGGATGGTTTTTGCTAAGCTTGGTTGAAATTGACCCATTGGTCCAGGGGCTCATTCTATGAAGAGTTGTAAGTTTTAACGTAACTTCAGTCTAGTCTGTGGACTTACACCGAAACTTGGTCGGGGGCATATTTTGCATTTCATGAAGCACATGGAAGTACTTCCAATATTCTTAGTCTTCAGTGGGACAGGAGTTTAAATTTTGATACTTTGTTAACCCTTGTTTAAATAATATCATTTTCGAAAATATAGCAAATAAAATTTCATCAGATCTTTCTTTTTATCATTTAGATATAGCATTCAGGAGAAATGGATGAGATAGTATTCATAGTCTTTTTATAACAATATTGGTAATTTTATTACATCTTCTGTAAATTTTGTTTTTCAGGAAAGGTAACTTTTGTAAAATAAATTTCTTAGGAAGAATTTTTGAAAGATTTTTTGTGACAAACTGCAATTCTAAAAGATCATTTGTGTTTATATGCCTAAACAATGTAGATTTTTTTTCTCTTATCATGTTTTTTTGGTCCCAAAATTAACGCACTTTAAATTTTTTTTCAAAATGCTTAATATTTCAAAGCGGGTTATGTGCAAATACGACAGTCACTGTTCGAACACACCTAGACCATGAGGCATGATAAAGGTAAACATTTTTGATGAGAATGTAGATTAATGATGAAAATTTTCAAAGTATGCTTAATTAATGAGATATTTTAACGTTCTTTTTTACAGTCTACCAATATAATCGTAAATTTTATGTACTTACATAACAAGTGAATCTAAATCTGGTCACTTCATCCGGTGCATCTATATCATTGTTGAACACAATCAAGTAAACAAGTTCATTAAACTGTTCCTGGTGAACACACGTCAGCGATCCTGTTGCTATATCAAATTACAGATAATTATAGTAATTTTATAATAAAAAAATAAACGAAAATTTATGATACATGTAAATGATAGAAAGAATATTCTTTTATCTCTGCATTTTTAACAACAATGACTAATAACACAATAAAAAGTTGATGTCTATTTCACCCTTCCTCCCACTAAGAGCTTGATGCACGTCTTGCCTGGTTTGGGAGTCAACTCTAGTGTTTAAACTTGAGGTTTTTGTTAAATTTTACCCGCAAGGAAAATCAATTTTTTCAACAGAAAGATGATGTCAGGATATAGTCAATATGAGCGATATTTAAAAGCATGAACAATAGTCACTGATCACCAAAAGGCGATCAGTTATTACCGTCCTCATTTGAGAGACGGTATACAGAGCTGAAATAATTCTAAATTACTATCTTCGGGTTGTGCACTTCTATCCTCTGTGATTGGTGGAAAAATACGTGAAGTGAAAATATACATTTATCTCATTGGTTGAAATGCTGTTAGTTGAAATTTGCTAATGATCTAATCTACGCTCGACTTAAAGCTAACATGAATTCATTAATCCGCATTATTTCCCTTTAATGTCCGCCTACCGCCTTATATAAGGAATAAGGAATCATTCTTTGAGTATTATGAGGTGATAATTTTGGTCGGGGCGTGATCAAATCCAATAAAGCCCGAAGGGCCTATGATTGATTTGATCACGCCCCGACCGAAATTATCACCTCATAATATTCAAAGAATGATTCCTTATTACTTATATTTATATAATCTTAGGCCATCGTACGATTAAATATTTAAATATAAATAAACAAACCCCGCTGGCGCCTCGAATTGGCGTCGTTTGTATTATGAGTTATAGAGTACAAAATCGATACGTAGTGTTATCACAGGCAAAGACACTGGATAATGTAAATATATTGCTTTAAGATTTCATCTATTCATTTCACTCACCCGAACACTATTATTTGGATTCAAAAATTTGTAGAAACGCGTTTTGAAAAAAAAAAATAATAATGTGGCAATCACTAGTAAGGAATATCCAATAAAAATTGTTATAAATCAGAATGACAATTAGATATAAATATTTCAAAATTCTTCAACTCTTGTAGAACGTTTAAATGAGTCGTACTGTTAAAACATTGCTGCACGCGCTCAAACCACACACTGTTGCAGATTATGCAGTGACTTCAGAAAACGGAGTGTATTTGTAGAAACTTATAAAAACTTTTGTACGTTGTTACTTTCTTTGATATCTACAGCGTTGGATGTAATGGGGCCGGCGTAAAGCAGAATAATGACTCCGTAGAATAATGACCAAAGGTCATTTTTTAAAGTAAAATAATGACCAATCCTGGTCATTATTCCACGTAGAAAACAGACCATTATGCCTGAAGAATAATTCTACGTGAAGAAAAGAATGCTTATCATGATAAACACGGATGTTTCACCAAAGATCACAAGTGTGTTTCTTTTAAAGTTTATTTATAAGCGTTTGTTTGCAACGCTTCGATTGGATCAGCTTATCGCAGCTGCAGCCAATCATAAAACGAGGCTTGTCACCGAGTTTTTGTAATGAGATCTGCCAAGGAATAATTGGGAACGAAGTGGACCGAAAACCCTTGGCTAGCGAAGATGCGTTGCTTGTAGATGTTTATTTTGTTGAACGATCGTGTACGTGTGTTAATTTAAAACTCATCGTTACCAAATTTGAACAGCAGTATTACCGTGAAAGTGATGTAGATCGTTGATCTCAAGCAGATGAAATCGTGAGAAGACGCTTAATTTTCTATTTAGTGATTCAAATAATGTGTATTGTTTATTTCTGAAGATTAAACTTTTATTTTTTCTCTTTATAAAGTTGTATTTTGTTTGCTGACAATTAAAAAGACACAACTTTACACTTCATTGACAGTGATTATTTTGGAATTTCCCCATTTGGAATTATTTTTCAAAACAGTTACATAAAATTACAGTACTTAAGAATTTATTTCCATTAATCACTTTTCACAATTTTTTAAAACTTTTTTTTGGAGGGGGTGGTGGATTGGGGACAGGGTTTCCGATACGCCAAGGAACTCTTGTACATATCACTTGGTTACTAGTATTACTTGTGTTTTCTTAATTCTTATTACAAAAAAAAAAAAAATAGAAATGTTTGGAGGACGCCAGTGACACTATCAATAAAAATATAACCTTTCTCTTTACATTGATGATCTCTATAATATTCGAATATATTCTGTTATCTAAAAATAAATGCAGTTTATTTATACACAGAATTTTCCTCAGCAGAAAGTATTTTAGAGACTTTATTTAGTGAAGTGTTTTATCATTATTTCTTGATACATTTATAAACTCTTTTTTAATCTAAAAAAAATAAATCATTAATAAAACCATATAATAATGATTTTCAGTTGAAATTTGATAAGACAAACCTGAATATCCTTGCTCAGTAGAGCACAAGCTGTAGTCAAATTCCATCGATGTTACATCGGAGCATACGTCTAAAGATGTGTTCCCAGTGCATTGGTTTCCGTTACCAAAGTCATATGTGTAGGTAAAATTCGCTTGCATGATCAAGGGACATTGCGATATACTCAAAGCCCCTTCAATATTTTAGAATCAGAAATAAATGAATGCTCAATGAAGATATCAATAATAATTATCAATGCCACATCAAGACAATAGAATACCCGATGTTAAACTAAATTTAAAGTGAGAATAGTTTCTTCTTCATGCATATTTAAATACCACTTTCTGCCAGGTTAGATTATGCAAAAAAACAGTGTTATCTTTATGAGCCAGAAAGGATAATTAATGTCTGATGACGTATTAAAATGATCAAAACTCAACTGAGCTCATAGCAATCGAAAAAAAAATAATCGGCCATCAAGGATGACGTTCACTCAGATTGCAAAAATTACTTATGACATTTTACTTCATAACTTGAATTTGAGAACTTTAACCCTGAGTAAACAACATCCTTAATAGTCGAGTTTCGAGATATCGTTTCGTTTGGCATAATGTTAAGAATTTTCTTTAACTTGCATGTAACTACGGAAAATTTTAACGTTTGGGGGAGTTCGGTTGACAGTAAAATGATGTGGTTTCCTGGATGGGGTAACTAACGTTAGATATGTTTTTAAGATGGATCTACACACCAATATATCATTTGATCAATCGATTAAAACTGATATGAATTCATAAAAGTATTTGGTCGCCATATTAGTTTCGATCGCACTTAACTGCTACTTGGGTAAAATACCGGTCGAGAAAGTTACAGTGACCGTCGTTTGGTTTCCGATCGAGGCACGGACTTTTAAAGGCATGAACTACACTTTGTAGTGTTATGCTTAACAAAATGAAAACATGAATACAATTAATGTAAAATAAAAGAAGGACAATTCCAGGTATATTTTAGAAAGAATTTTCAAGTAATCCGCATTATCTTGCACATATAGTGGAAGCGATTAGAGTAACAATAGAAATCGAAACCCAATATGGCGGTAGTCGAAGATAAAAGGAGATGATGCATTATGCGTATTTATGAATTCATGAAAGCTTTAAGTAATTTTTTTAAAAATATGCTTTAACAAAAAAGGAACGATATCGGCCTTTGTTTATTGAACTACATCCCAGAGTACTCAATTTTTGTCACTTTAAAAAGAAAACATTTGGGTTTTTTTTCAATACTACAATCCTCGAAGATTGCAATTTCAACCTTAATCAGAGTCTTTAAAAACCGGCGCGCTAGGTTCCGTTCGTCACCCAAAGGAAGATTTTTTTCTTGCCTATAAAGCCGAGTAGTAAGCGCACTGGCTACTTTGAGAGGGGGTTCCGAGGGTCGTGAGTAATGGTGAATTTCTTTGTGTTTAATATGTATATATGTGTAGTATACGTGTATTATGAAATATGAACTTTGGAACTGTGCATTTTTTCTTGGGATATATATATATATATATATATATATATATATATATATATATATATATATATATATATATATATATATATATGTAGCACTAAAAATAGCTAACGACACGAACAGTAGATATTGTCAAATTTTAGGGACAACCAGTCCCTTCTCCAGGTCAAAAGAAATAAATTACATGGGTAAAACCAAAGAAAACAAAATCTAGCGCTTCTACTAAAACTACTAAAGAAACTGTATAAAAGAAGAACTACGTTACAAACACTTTTAGTTCACATTCTTATAGATGGTGTTGACAACGGGGGTTCAAATTTTTATTTATTACATGTAACTCGGACGTCAATTTTAATTAGCTAATGAACACAATCAGGTTGACAGTCGCTTGATTACAGCATTGATTTTATGAACACCGTTTTATTTTTTCATGAATAATTGTGCATTTTGTATATTAAACGACGCATCCACGAAATTACATCCCCTTGAATGAACAAAAAAATTCACAATCCATGAAAATTGGCCCCCACGAATTTAAATGATTCCACAGTATACTTCACTTCATGTAAAAGCAATCAACCTGAACTATACCCTAGTGTAATCTGGCTTTTTTTGGAGGACAAGAATCATTCACTCTGTGTTACTCGAGACATGTGCCAAGTAAAAAATAATCATGTCGAGCAAAAACTGTTGTGTGTGCCAATGGAACAATTTTGGGAGAAGTACTGTAAAGTAGATGCAGTTCATTCTTTGCAAAGAAAGTGTGCACTAGTGATATTTAAGCCAAAATGCAGAAGGAAGGTCTATGGATTAGAAAACATATAGGGGTGGCTCAGTTAGAGTTTTCTGCATCAGGTATGTCCCCTCATGCAAAGTTAATATTATTAATAAGGAAAATAGTTCAGTTGAATGTACAGTGAATGATGATAGTGTTCGAACGCCTCGTACAGACAGAAACCAATACCGGCCATATAGGTCAAGTCTTTTGTTATTTGTAAAAGTACCTTTGGCTGCTGATTTCATTTTCAAAAAGATTTCATATACAAGATTAAAACTTAATCAGACCAGTTTTGCCATGTGTCTTTAGATAAATATATTATGCATCAATTGATACTTCTTAGAAGCTCTTTGATTACCTGTTTGCGGCAAAACAAGTTTATTCTGTCTCTTTGGAGGAAAAAATACCAAAAACTATATATAATACTTTTTTGTGAATTCATATTTCAAAAAAGATTATTTATCGATCCATCAAATAATATATTGTTGTGTCAAACCACCTTAAGCAGAAATTAATGTTTCTAGTGGTTCATGTGGCACTCGGTATTTTTTGTTACCAACCATTCTTCAAAAAGACCCTAGCCTGCCATGGGTCATAATTTGATTTAAATTGACAGTCTCCAGTAATGTTGAAATTTGCTGGATTAAGTCGAAAAAGAATCCGTGTATTTGGTGTATTAGGCAAAACGTCTGTAAAGAGAGGTTTTGTCATGGAGTAAACAAGGATCGATATATATGTTCAATCATATTTTTGTTAGTTTCTGAAATATGAAACAAAATGATGAACTAACCCATAGCTGCATAATAAATGTACTGAGTTTCCGAAACTTTCTGAAATTCCCAACATAGCCCCAGTTGAAATGGCGATCCATAAAAATTAAAGACGTCTGATCTAAAATAGAAGAGAATCGCTACAGAGAATCAACCTTGTTTGAGAAACAACAAACAAGAAATTCAACAAAAAGAAAATGCATGAGCAAAATTGTTTTATAATGATGACTAAAGGGAGAAAGATGGGTTGTAGGAATTATTAAACTTTAGTTTTCTTGAGTAATTCATGTTTATTTTTGGATCTTGCACTGCATACATCTGTAACTGACCAATGATAGCTCATTAGGAGATCGTTAATGTTTTAATAATATACTCGGACATAGACATTTTTTTTTTAAAAAGAAATGTTTTTAGGCATTGACAATTGACACATATCACATCATGTTTATATAATATGTACACATTTTTTCATATTTCTAAACAATTATCTGAAGATCGGGCATAACCAAGCTGTTTAAACGCCTGAAATACATCAGACGTATAGATCATTATCTCAATGTTTTTATTCAGGACTTGTTTTGATTGATTTGTAATTATACTTTATCATCGATATCATTTTTTTTAAAATTGAATTTTACGTACGTGAGAAGATACCGATTATCCTCTTTTAATGTGCACTCAAAAATTCTGGTTCCAAAATTAACTACACTCTTTTCTGTCGTAAGAGTTTTTCTTTGAATAACAGCACCTCCAAAGTCACTGACATGCCAACTTCCGACCATGTCTGTAGGAAATGTACATACAGCCTCTGTTAAAAAATGAATATTGAATTTAAATGTGTTACATATAATCATGATAATGGTTATAATAACAAATAAATAATATTGATAAATAAAATTAATCATAATTTAAGTATATGTCATTTGAACAAGAAAAACCAAATAAAAAAGTTAAACTTTTTGCGGAAAATCTACACATACATCATGTAATCATGATACATGCAACCAGGGATTTCTTAAATGCTTATGTTTTATTGTAACCCAGGTGTAAGAAGCCTTTCACTTTGATAAATAGAACCATTGGTGCATTTTGCTGCAGGAAAATTCGGGTTGATATGCCGTAGAGCTTGCAATAAACTACCAACATTTTTGTGCGTCATAAATTGCAAGTTTTTTTTGGTATGGGAAGAATTGTAGCTTAATGGCAAGTCAACCGGAATTTTCTTGTGGAGCTACACACCTGCAGCTAAAGGCTCTTTCACAATTGCCACAAGAGCACACAAAATATTCGTGCGCCCGAAAAATTTAGATTAGGGACTGTATGAAAAAGTATTTGTACGAAATTCGCAATATCTAAAGCGACCGTTGTGCGATTGCAAAAGCATTAACTCTTGCGATATGTCTTACGTCTATATGCGACTGTTGTACAATGTAAGAAAGTGTTGAGATAATGCTATATAAAGGATCGCACGGGTGATCAGGTGATCGGACAACTGAACGTGGGCCAATGCGAATGGACGTTTGGCGCTCGTGCGATCATGCGTTCCATTGTACGAATGGTCATGCGAGTGAATGCTGGAGAAAACGTACCAAAGAGAAAACGTACCCAATTCCTACGGTACGTTTTCTCCAAGAGACGTCTCCAAATAAAAACTCAAAGGTCAAGTAACATTGAAATGACTACTTTAAGCAGATTTATACTTATAAAAAACATGGTAAATTTATCAACTATTCATTATTCATAAACATAAAGTTTGAAATTTTGAACTCATATCATATCAAAGTCCTTCAAATATTTAATCGATGCATATATGTATATAAAAAACCTCATTCATAAACATAAAGTTTGAAATTTTGAACTCATATCATATCAAAGTCCTTCAAATATTTAATCGATGCATATATGTATATAAAAAACCTTACATAATCTATATTATTATAAAGATAACTTTATCAAAATTTACATATTCCTCTATATTTATGCATTAGCATATGCATTAAAGTAGTATTTAAAATGCCCAAGTCTTTTAAATATTCAACCGATACATATAAAAGAATCACTATTATTAAATTGAATTATCTATTAAATTCATATATTTCTCTATATACATGTATTTACTTTTTCCAGTGCCTGTGTTAAATACTACGTATCGATTTTGTACTATATAACTCATAACTTCGGGGTTTGCTTCTTTATATCTTAATATTTAATCGTACAATGGATTAAAATTATATAAATATAGGTAATAAGGAATCATTCTTTGCAAGGAAAGGTTCTATATGCACATACTAAAATCAGCCATCCTGTCGTTAGTGTAAAGAATGGGCATATTATTTTGTCTGTTTTCTCTTTGTATTACAAAAGGGGTTTCCTGTCTCATAACCTTAGTAGTTTAAGTTATACTGGCACTGTACCAGTAGGGTTAGACTTTGTATGTTTTGTTTTTACCCATGTATTTATTTTCTTTGTCCTGAAGAAAGGACTGGTTGTCCTGAAAATTTGACAATATCAACTGTTTGTGTCGTTAGCCATTTTTTAGTGCTTTATTTATTCAGTTTGCTGGATTTGTGTCTGTATAATTAATCCAACACTTTAACGATGCCTAGTGTTGTTGATTCTATTCAGTGCGTTTTATATTTATCTTAATCAAATGTATCTTTAGATCCACTAGCATCTTTTATCGGTACAGAGTCTCCTCCTACCTTGGTTGAATTTGAATTTGTTCCGTGTACATACTCAGTAGTTCTTACTTACTCTTCACTTCTATAATTATTTTTATTTAATTCAGCTTCAGTATTCCTTACTTTTTCTTTTGGAATCTTTTCAATTCCCCTTTTATATGTTTGCGATTTTTAGTTCATATCTCCTAAATTTGATATAACGAATTTTCAACCCTGGTACGACCTACCCCTCTCCATTATTAAGTCGTACCTTATTATTTATTTTTTTTGGTTCACTTCTTTCCTACAAATTATACATACTTTGGCTAATTAGTTTTCATTTTAAATTTAATTTATTTTTCATTGCTCTTAAACAAAACAATACCTTTAAGACTTCTGAAAAAAAAACATTAGAAATGTATCAAAACCAAACACAGACTATCAAATTTAGAAACGTATATCAACTGTGACATTATACCTAAAGGCTTCCAGATAAATGTCACTCCAAATATATGTTAGTTTCTAAGAACTTCCAAAAAATTCATATTAAGAAGATGCTCCAAAGAATAAATGTCTCTGGCTGTAGTGGGATAACCATAGACTTCGATAATTGGTAAAAGATAAAGTTTATTAGAATCTTCTTTTGATAAATCTACATCCCATGCACATTTTGTTAAAGCCAAAAGAATCATAACATTTATATAATCATATCAAATGACCTCAACAATACTCAGAAAAAGAAGTTCTTTCGGGATGGTGTTCGAATGACAAACAGAACTAAACAAATGTAATGTCACCTAGTCCTTCTGCAAAAAGTAGGCACTCTTTACGCTTTAAGCGCAAAAGGAAATCTGGTGAAGACGAGCCCTTGACCGATACGAACACTTGTCCAGTTCTGAATGCATATTAGGTTCCTTTAACAGACGTTGCTACTATCTAAAGGTCTCAATTTCTGCCCGCAATTTTTTTTAGTGAATAACAATAATAAGATCTGATTATTTGCTTCATTTCTTTACTTAAAGATATGACTTTCACACAAATCATCCTTTATAAGTCAATCGCATAATAAAGAAACAAGAAATAAAAAAATAAAAAATATTTTTTACCGACGCGGTAAAAAAAATACAAAATATTTTAATAGCCCGCCTTAACTGGGTCACGTGACATTCATCTCGGTCGATCATCAACAATGGTGACGACGAGAAAGATAGGTACACCGTTAGGTTTGACAGATTTGGCAATGAAAGAAAAAAGAGACAGACTGACAATGATATGAACAAAGGGAAGTTTGTCATCGGATACCATGTAGATTGATGGAATAGGAATTAAAGCCGAATTAAACTTAAGTTTCCATCATGAAGTTGTAGTTGTTTTGCTAGTCAGGTTCGTGCTCCATGTGTTCCGTGTCTTTGCTTTATAAGTCATAAAACCACAAGTGGATTTTTGCTTAGAAGAATTTTTGAATAAAGAATAAATAAACACTCTCAGTACATGCACCCCTCAAGGAGAGAAGTTTTTACTCCGTTTTCCGTGTCGATGATGCTTAAATCGTGTTTATCTTTATTACACAAAATTAACAATTTATATCGTTCTACATTGATATTTAATGAATATCGGAATATTAATGTCTCGAGCATTATCTGATATAAGAATTGTCTAATTTAAGACATGAAAAACGTGATTTTAATATGTAAACAAACTGTTCTTCCATCATGTTTTCAATGCTAGGTTTTCCCGCAATCATGCGCAGTGGCGTTTTAAATGGCAGATCATATTAATATTCATCAGACGTGTAGCAAAGTTTAGAGACAATTACCTAAAGACAGGACATGTTTTATGGGCCTAGAGTTTGTGAAACGTCTAATTATAAGAAGCAAGTTGTATATTTTTACTCCAACGCATGTCATTTTTACTCCAAATACGCCACATATACCTTTAAAAAATAGAAAATAAAATTTGAAAATATTGAGCTGTAATCGAGTCTACGGCCCTTTAATAAGAAAGAAACATTTCTAAAAAAAAACACTTCACCATTGAAAATATAAAAAAGGTGCTGAAAATAGGGAAGAATTTACACCGAGCAAGGGGTCTGAAATTATAAACAGGGGAGAAGATATTTGTATTGCAATTTATCCGAAAATAATTCTAAAATAAAACTAGAACTTTTTGTCTATAACATAAAATAGGGGCTTTTCAACGGCCCCTTTTCCTTTTTCATTTCAATGTCAGAAAACAATCATATCTAACTTAGGAATGCAGCGCCAAAGAAAGATCCCTCCCAGAACTCTTCAAGTATGCATATTTTTAATTTCTTTCTTTAGAATATTTTCTAAAATCTTTCTAATCTTATAATATAGTTCAAAAATCATATTAAAGTGAGCACTCATTTCTCAGACAAAAAACTTGGCATACCTGTAATATTTATTCTGTAAATTCTTTTAATAAGCAAAGCGAGATAACTCTTTCTAAATAAAAATTTAAATAAAAAAAAGTTGTGATATTTAGGTTTTAAAACCCTATAAGGAGTATAAATGACCAATTGGACCATAATAATAAAATTTTACTCTATATTCTGAACTATAACCCAAGAAGATTTTAACAAGAGGCCAATAGGCCTTAACATTTACCTGAGTAAATCCATACCTGAGTAAATCCATACACAAACTTGTCGAGGAGTCTCGATGTTTGTGTTAATGAAAAATTTAATCATATCAACTCAAGGCGTTTGTTTTTATATAACTATTAACTTTAATTGTTGATTTGGCACGGGACAATGAAATAACATTTGATTTGCCAAAGATAATATGGAGCTCAATTATGTGTAAGCGTCACAAGAAAAGGGAAAAGCTAAGACAATAGCTAACGAATATCTAGATAAGGCCAAAAAACATATTCCTGTTTCCTGTCGCCCGACCGACCCTACTTTTTACCCTTTGACCCTAGAAGGTTTTTTGTGATCATGGTGGTGATCGGTAAATTCGCCAGAATTTCCTCAGAAAGAGAAGTGAAGGTGCCCAGTCTTCTGAGTTCACAATCGTGTAAATTAACCCCACTAGCAAAAGAAGGATAGAAAACTAATCTACAACATTTTTACTGCATAAATTGACCTTGTGGTTAATAACTTGCGACTATCTTATCTTTAGGGATTATAAATAGGGATGATGAAACATTGTGCATTGGAAATTACAAAAATGATGTCTTTTACTACAAATCCTGATATTGCAGTTAATTAATAACCTGTTATTAGTTAATAACTGCAATAAATGTTAAAATTATCATAAAACTGCTCTCTATATTATCTTGAGAATTAAACATATCCTCTATATAACGTACGGTAGTAATTAAGTGGGTCAAAGGGTTGGACTAATACCCCAAATACACGGAAGTACAGAGACTGATTTAATTAATATTGACATTAAGCTAATACAATACAGAAATATTTATCAAAAAGGCTAAATACATTCATATACATGTAGACTAAACTTTGCAAATAATTTTAGTTTTTATTTTTAATTGAAAAATTAATCTATTTTTTTTCTTTGCCTGTTGTTTTCTATACATTACATGCATCAATAATACAAAGACCTTTGGAAATTTTAAATCATCATTAACATACTGTACATTGTGAATATACTTCTCTCTCATTATTACATACATGCTCCAAGCTTTTAAAAATAAAATTGTTTTTTAAATAAAATATTTTTAAAAATAAATTGTTTTCCCTACCTACCTACCTACCCTAATTTTTTAGTGTGACGAGACCCAGGAATATTTTTTTGGCCTAAAATGCTTTTTAATGTGTTTGAAATCAAATACAGCTTTAGTGCTTAATATTATAAGTTTTTACATGGGTCTTAAGGTGTTTTTTATGGTCAAGATACGGTGTATTTGACAGTAGAATAAAGACACACAGTTTCAAGTTATATAAAAGAACGAGAACTCGACTAAAGGCTCCGATTAATCGATTAAGCCATCCGAGTAAAATTGACATCTCTTTTTTACTAAATGGCCATATTGGCCCCACCCTAGATCCTTTACCCCTGACCCAGGGGCCATGAATTCCACAATTTTGGTAGAGCGCTTCAGAGACATCATAACCATGCATTCAGTTCAGTTTGAGTGGGAGTAGAAAGAAGATTTTTGAAAATTTGGCTTTTTTTGCATATTTGGCCCCGCCTTGATGGGTGGTAGAGCCATGTAGTTTTTAAGAAGAAGTTAAAAATGTAAAATTGTTAACGCACGACGCTGCACGACGACGGACAAAGACCAATTCTCAGGTGACCTAAAAATCGAATTAAGAATAAAATAGATACAGCTAAAGGGCTGTTTTCAATGTTGGTCCCTTAAGATCCCTTTTTTCAAATTGTCTGCCCAGAACCTTTTCCGGTCAGAGCACTATGAATGAAATATTGTAATATTTACTTGAAAACTTTTTGAGAAAACGAACGAATGAATTTTTGAACTTTAATAAAATGTTAATATTTAGGTCCTTAAAACCCCTACAATGAGTCAAAATGGGCCCCACGGGCCATAATTTACAAATTGTACTCACCACTTTGAATTATAACCAAAAAGATTTTTAAAATCGGATGAAATATAAAATACTTATACATGTAGCTAAAGGACTGTTTTGAACGTTTGCTCCTGTTCGAATTGTGTATCCAAACCTTTTTCCGGTCTTAGCATTTTGTGTGTCATTATACAGATGTAATATTGTATCATTTAAATATAAATCTTAGAGAAAACGCACGATGTGTGATTTTAGTTTAACATTGAAATTCTCATAATATACGATTTTTATCGACCTATTAAACCGGAAGTAGTCGAATTTTTTTTTTTTTTTATATAGAACTTGGAATATATGTTAATTACATCCATCCTAATAATGTTCAGGCGTCATATAGATTTCAAAGGTCATTTGATTTTTTATTTTGGTTTTTTTTTTCATCCCCTTTTTTCTGAAGTTTGGGGCCCAATATCTCAAAAACGATAATATATAAAAATTTGCCAACGCTTAAAATTTTATACACCTAGACAAGGTACATCTAATTCTAAAGTTTGAACGTTCTAACATTTAAAATAAACAAAATATTGCGTTTGTTTGATTTTTCCTTGTAGGTTTCGGAAGTACCGGAACCAGAAGTCCAATTAAAACTTTACATTCCGTAGATTGATAGATTGGCGGTAACACCGTTGCATAATTGAATCAATATCCCTTCCAGTTTTGAAAAATATTGCTGTTAAAAAACTGTCGAGTATAATGATAATAAAAAGACAAAAACAATAGGAACTTTTCGACCGAAAATCGAAAAGCCCTAATTTCAAGTTGGTAAATAATGACCTGTACGAAATATATATATAGTTGTGTCAAATAGTAATTCAAATGACATTCATTACGAATGACAGCAGATTCTTTCGTTACTTCTGGAATCTTGATCAGAGGACTGTTCTTAAATGAAATATTACAAATCAAAAACAAATAAAATATGCTTACGTGTTTGTTGCAGATAAACAAGAAACAAATGACACACAAGAAACATCTTCAAGCTATCCTTTTGATGATTAAATTCCCACCATTCAGATCATACTTTGATATGTACATTTCGTTAATTCGAAAATCACAAAAACGTATTAGAGTTAAATCTTGCTTTATTGTAATCTGAAGAGTGTTTTGTGTTATTTAATACTGAAAACAATTTCTTGCTGACTTTTTTGGGGTGTTATGATTTACGAGATAATCACTACACTTTAATCTCCTTTCGCTCGTTGTGGACGGTCAATGCTGTTGGAAAAGTATCGGATTAAATCCACTGTCTCGTGACGAAAACGTTTTTTTACATACCTAAAGAAGGTTCAGTGGTCAGAGCCATTATAATATTAATGTCCTTGATATTGGAAAAATGCTCAAATTTAATAGTTCATATTCTACAGCCAAAAATATCTCTAAAATTTTAATGTAGATCTGAAGGGTATTTTGTTTTTTCAAACGGCCTCCTTTTATTTTCTGAAAATTCAATTTCAGCTTTAAATCCCGTGTTGGTGGCTATCGCCGTAGCCACTCTGCGACGTTCTTTCTGAGGAAGTTAGCTATAAAACTAAGGAAATCAAAACCATATATAGATTATCTTTCACATTTTATTAAACAACTTATTTGATTTAAAGGGTTGATGAGCTAATAATTTATGTTATTAGTTTGAGATTGGCTGGTGTTACGTACTACAATTTAAGATTTGTTTTGAAAGGTATTCTTTGATCAAATACTAGTAGTGTACCCATGGAAACTGGCTATATAGTGGTATCCCCTCTAATGAAAATATCTACATCATGTATTTTCTACGAATCACAAAGGAAAGTAAATTTCCAATCCGAATATTATTAATAATTTTAACTCTCTAATGAATGACAAACGTATTATAACACTTAACTTACTTGCTTACACCTTTGGTTTTTCAAAACATGTGAGATGATGTCCGTCAGGTATAATTGAATTTCAACTGATAAGTTATTATATTGAAATTAATTAAAAACCTACTTTCATTTCCGATAAACAAGCCCGAAATAGCATTCAAAGTACCGAAGTACTGACGGGAGTTGATTTTATCGATTGTTATTCATTTAAAAATCAACGATATGTTATTTTGCACAACAAGTAGTATCTAATCTGTATTTGAATTACGCACATATTTATAATATGAATTTTCGGATTTTTTCGACAAAAATTTCGAGAAACCCTATATGAATCATATGTTGTGTAATATTTTAAGATAGAATTTATTCCTTCAAATTATGTATCAATAATCGAAATATTTCGAAAAATTGTAAGAATCCAAGCAATATTGAACTCTAGGGTCGTTCAACGCTCGGCCCTCTCTATTAATCTCCAACAAGCAAGAGAGAGTTTGTCGAAGATTTACGGAGACAGTCGAGCGTCTGGTTGAACGAGACTACATTGAACTCTGACATAGGAATACATACAACTACAAAATAATAAATTGTTCGAACTATTTAAAATCTGACTATTTTCAGGGTGTCTATACATAAGTTTCCTTGAAAAAACAATGCTTCAGCATACATTACATCGAATTTGTCGATTATTTTCAAGAATTAAATCTTGTCAGCGGAGATGATTTGTGCATAGGTCCAAACACTGTTTCAGTTTCGGTTTGCCTGAGTAACTGCATAGGAGAGTTGGTTAAAATCAACTCCCAAAAATGAGAGTAAGGTGGTGGACACGCTTTGGCGGATCCAAGTCAAGGATAGTCTTGATCAAAATATATACTTGCAATGAAATAATATTGAATGATTACGTATAGCGTGAATATATTTACTGTGAGCCTATTTAGAAAATATATAAAAGTTAAGCTTTAACAAATGTCGAATTAATAGAATGAGTCAATTCGTTTCTTGATTGGGCGATTTTAGTTTTGATACTAAGTCGCTTGCGAAGCACGACCTTTAGTGAGAGAATGGGATAGAACTTTCCAGAACGGGGTAACTAAGAACGCGAATTGACTACTTAAAGAAAAGTGTAGGACGAGTTCATTATGCATCGCGGGCAGATGCCTTGGATCGGACTTCGATTAATACAATCAAAGTACTGAAGTACTGATGGGAGTTGATTTTATCGATTATCATTTATTCTAAAATCAACGATATCAGATAATGCATGACAAGTAGTATCAGTTATCGAAATATTTCTGAAAAATGGTATGGACCCAGGCAAGATTGAACTCTAGTCTTGTTCACCCAAATGCTCGGCTGTCTCCGTTTATCTCCGACAAGCAAGAGAGACATAGAGCGAGTTCGATCACAAACCACGGTCGCCGTAGTTCAACTAAAATGAAATCGAACTCACTTGAGTCTGACTAAAATAAAACCGTGGCCCAACCAACGGAGAGTCTCTGGTCTGTCTCTTGTCTGGTAGTTTAAAGATGGCGGCAGAAAGCGAAACCTCCAAAAATTGCTTTTTAGCTCACCTGAACCGAAGGTTCAAGTGAGCTTTTCTGATCACCCGTTGTCCGTCGTCCGTCCGTCCGTCCGTCCGTCCGTCCGTCTGTCTGTCCGTCCGTCTGTAAACTTTTCACATTTTTGACTTCTTCTCTAGAACCACCTAGCCAAATTCAACCAAACTTGGTACAAAGCATCCTTATGGAAAGGGGATTCTAAATTGTTAAAATAAAGGGCACAACCCTTTTTAAAAGGGAGATAATTGCAAAACTGCGAAAATTGGGTGGGTGTCTTAAAAAATCTTCTTCTTAAGAACCACTGCACCAGATATGCCAATATTTACACCAAAACTTGTATATATAGTGAAGATTCTAAATTGTAAAAATCGCGGTCCCCGGGTCAATACTGGGGTCCCAAGAGGGGTTCAAAACTGATTAAAAAAGACAAACTTAACATAGAAATATATGGGGGAAAATGTTTTTAAAAATGTATTCTTAAGGACAACAGTGCTAAATTTAGTGAGATTACTATACAAATACCCTAAGATAGTGTAGATTCTAAATTGTGAAAACCGTGATCCCCGGACTAATACTACGTACGGCTCCAAAATATGTTCAAAGTTTAACATAGACTTATATAATGGGAAAATGTTTTTAAACTGTTCTTTTTAAGAATAACAATGCTACAGTTTGTGAGACTACTATGCAATCATTCTAAGATAGTGCATTGTTTAAATCATTTTTTATTTAAAAGAAGTATTAAAAAAAAAAGAAAAAAGAAATTTCCATGATAAGTTTATCATAGTTAAATTATCTGGAAATACAAATTTATGTTTATCGACTAGTTTTTTTTGTTCTGTTTTTTTTTTTGGTTTTTTTTTAATTTCGATCCCGACATGATCCAAGTGCTCGGGATCAAAGATCATAAATTCAAACAACTTCAAAAAGGTGTGGATCTTAGTTTTTACGAAGTTTTGATTCACAAACACACAGTAAGGAAAGATAAAGGAACAAAATATAAAAATGGTTATGGAAAAAAAGTGAAATCATTGATAGACTTTATCAACTATATATAGACTTTTCATGTTTTTTGAGTTTAGTCTATAAGACAGATGATCGATGAGAATGCAAAATCTAACATGCCTAATGTCCTCATCACACCTGCAATATTTTTATTTGATGAATCGATAAAGAAGCTTTTAATGATTGAAATACAAAAGAGATGCCAAACAATCTTTAATTATTTAACGAATATTTTTCAATTTTTTCAGTGAAATGGGATTTTTTTTTTTTACTGGAAATGTGTATTTTAGAGCTTAAAATTCAGTTTTATTTGATGTATAAAATAACTATGAATAAAAACATGCCAAAGATAAAATTGTTTCTTCTTCTTATGTATTGTTTAATATATGGCAAAATCTTGAAATATATGAGTTTTACAATATTTATTCAGAGTTCACTTCATAATAAACCCTTTCGAAAAAAAATGACACAAGGACTATTGTTCAGGTGAGCGATTTGTGGCCCATGGGCCTCTTGTTTTAAATCAGCACAACATGCAATGTGTTAAATTTTAGCGCGCACACATATGATTTAATGTGTTTACAAGGTATTGTTCGTACTTTTTCATGAACAGTAAAATTATAAGTAGCAATTAACATCTATCTCATTTTTTTAACCAGACATCGACCAATGTGCGTTCGAACACAGACATGCGCACCATAAGTTTTCCTTACTACCCTGGTTTAACTCTAGTTAATGATCGAACTCGCCCTCTATGTTTTATCGGATATTAACGGAGACAGTCGTGCGTCTGGTTGAACGAGACTACATTTAACTCTAGCGTAGGAATACATACGACTTCAAAAAATATCTAAACTGTTTGTGCCATTTAAAATCTCACAAGGTTTAAATAAGTTTTCCTGAAAGACAATGTTTCAGAATACATTGCATCAAATTTATCGATTATTTTGAAGAACTACTTGTTGTCAGCGGTATTGATTTGTGCTTAGGTCCAAGCACTGTTTCACTTTCGGTTTGCTCGAGTTGATTGGAGAGTTGATTAAAATCAACTCCCAAAAAGTTAATAAATAAAATGGAACAATTAATACGATTTTAGTATTATTAATGGAAAGAACTTTCCACAACCCGTTCTAGAAACTGTAATTACTTATCAATCAAAAACATGCTTACTAGCCTGTTACCATACATATATCATGTGTTGTTTAATTTTTTTAAATTGCAATACAATTGAGTATCTGACTTCTGATCTGATATTTATTCAACTTTAAATTTAAACTAAGAGTTTTAAAGAATAAGATATAGTATGACCGTTCATTATACCATGCTGTGTCTTTTTATTTATTCTCATTCAGTAAGACAATGAAATTTTTTTTCAGGTGTGAAGCATGTGAAGAACGTGGAATGTGTTACAAATCCTCCCTTCCTTGATCATGTTTATGTTGCTGGTACATCACCAGGTTCTACTGATGTGAACGTCCAGGATACAGCAGTGCAAACGGACCTGACCATGATAATACTAACATAATGTCTGATCAAATCTTCAAGCAAAATTTGATGACAAGACCACTCTTTTATGAGAATGTTTATTGAGACTGTTACCAAAAATGACGAGAATGTTAAGTTGTACACATATTTACCATCACATGTTATCCTATTATGTGTTTTAGCTGCGAAGTGTTCAGCATTTATATACTGGTCAGGTCAACCCAGTGCTCAGGAGAAAAATTAACAGAGGAACGGACATGGAAAACATGGTCCATCAAGAAAATTATCTTTTTATCAGGAATTTAATCTTTCACTCGTTCGCTTACGTTTAGGTTTATTTGACAGGCGCGTAGCATCGGATGGGGTGGGGTGGGGGGAGGGAGGGGAGGGAGCCCCCCCCCCCACCCCACTTTTTTGCGCAACAAAGATTTTTCTTAAATTTACATACAACAAATTGTGCCCCCCCCCCACTTTTATGGGACCATGTAAAAAATTTAATTGAAAATAAGGAAATAATAATTTCTTTTTTTTTTGGCTTGTCAAGATTTTTTGGATGAGTCTGCCCCCCCCCCCCCACTTTCAAAAACGATGCTACGTGCCTGTTTGAGTTATGAATTACTGATCTGTTTGGAGTATCTAAAGGTAGAGTTTTCCAGATTTTTATTACTTGGATAATTTTTGTCAAATGCATTTGGAAATTTTTTGAGATGGCCATCTCGGAGACAAGTAAAAAAGTATAATTTATGATATTGTCCTTTAGAAAGAAGTATCCTAATACACGTGCTGTTATAGATTGTAATGAATTTTTTTTACAACGACCTAGATCTCCAACTGCTCAAGCAGCTACATATAGTATATATAAGTCTAAAAACACAGCAAAATGATTGCTAGCTATTTCACCAGCAGGGAACTATACTTTTGTTTCAAAACCTGTATGGTGGCAATATGTCTGATAGATTTATTACAGAGGATTCATGGTTTTTAAATTTTGTGGAAGAGTATGATGACATAATGGATGACAGAGATTTTACAATAAGAGATCTGCTCACTGATAAGAAAGCCACTCTAAATATTCCTCCTTTTACCAGAAAATGTCCAGGGAGGGGAGGGGGAAGAAACGCCTTCATGTCTACCAAAAGGGGATAAACCCAGACAATACTTAAAAAACTGGCGGCCTATTTCACTATTAAAATAATGTTATCTATAAACTTATTTTAGGTTGTCTTAGTTATAGAATAAGATCTACTTAGATATTCATATCTCTGATGCCCAGTCAGGTTTTATTAAAGGAAGATTCATTGAAGAAAATACAAGGTTTATTTATGACTTAATGCACTATACTGAACATAAAAAAATTCCAGGACTGTTGGTCCTAATTGATTTTGAAAAAGATTTTCATTCTATCTCTTGGTCATTTATTTATAAAGTCTTGAACTATTTTGGTTTTGGTAATAATATAATACAGTGGGTTAAAATATTAAACACAAATTTTAAGGCTTCATTGTTGCAAAGTGGCTTTTTATCTAATTACCTCGAAAGAGGTTGTAGACAGGGAGAACCTATTGCACCCTATTTATTCCTCCTTTGTGCTGAAATACTTTCAATTCTTATTGAACAAAACAATAAAATAAAGGGTATTACAATAGGCAGTAAAGAACATAAAATAAGTCAATATGCAGATGACACATCTCTTATTTTGGATGGTTCACCTACTTCACTATTGCATCTTTAGATACTCTAGACTTTTATTCAAACATTTCTGGGTTAAAAATAAATAGTTCAAAAACAAAAATTATATGGATTGGCTCAAAAAAAATTTCAAAGCAGGTTTTTCACCACACGAGATGGAAACTAGATTGGGGCTCAACAACTTTTAGTTTACTGGGTATTAACTTTTCTGTCGATCTTGAAAAAATTACTGAGTTAAATTATTTTATACAAGTTCCAAAAATTAAAAGCATGCTTCAACAATGGAAAAGAAGAAAGCTTACACCAACTGGACGTGTGACGGTTGTAAAATCTCTAGTTATTCCAAAAATCAATCATTTATTTATGTCTTTACCTACTCCTAAAGAGGTAAACACCACATTGAACAAAGATATTTTTGAATTTTTTTGGAATGCCAAATGTGATAAAATAAAACGTGCAGTAGTTATTCAAGAATATCAAAAAGGAGGTTTAAAAATGTTGGATATAAACAAGTTTATTATGCCATTAAAATGTTCATGAATTAAAAGATAATAATTGTTGGACATAGCTCATGGACCTCCATATTGAAGGCCATTAATGGTGAAGACTTTGTTACTTGATTTTGGTGATGCATTTATTACTGAATGTGTTTTTCCCAAAAATGATAATTTTTGGAAAGATGTATTTAAATCAATGCTCTATGTTATAAAATCTTTTGATGATAATTATATTGAAGAAAACTTTTTATTTTATGCCTATTTGGTACAATAGTCATATTAGAGTTGGTATGAAAAATTGTTTATAAAATGTTGGTACAAAAAAGGTGTAAAGGTCATCAATGACTTTCTAGATGATAATGGAAATTTTTTGTCGCATGTAAGTTTTCAAAAAAAAAAAATTGATCTGCATAATTATGTGTACAATGCAATACATTAGTATAGTTAGTGCTATATCAATACATCTAAAATCCTTTCTACCATTTATATTTCATGTCAGAAAGTTTACCAACAACTGGCTTGTATGGAAACATATATTTGATTATTAAACAAGCAATCACTGCCAAATCTGGGTGAATGTGAGCATGAATGTGTGGGCTTTGAATTATATTATTAAAATGTTTGTATGCATATTAAAAATAATAAATAAATCAATCAATAAAAAAGATAAAATAAAATAAAATAAAGCAAACGCGTAAGGTAGTCAAACTCAGAATTCATGTAGAGAGGGCTATACAGAGATTTTAAGTGATTTAGGCGCTATACAGAGACAAAGACTTAAGTTATTAAGGCTGAAAGGAAATGAAATTCCTTCGTCACCTTAAACAGTTATTAATCAAATAATTAAAGTTTCAGTATTTCTTTGTAACTTAATGCCAACTCTAGTGAGAAAGTAGAAGCCCTGATGTTGTTGTTTTTAAAGAATCAGTATATTTAGAGTTACATGTATTAGATATGACATGTTAATTGATAAAGCATGCACCAATATTTGTGCTCTTTGATTCCAATTTTTTCCTGAAATATTGAACATTCATATGTATTGTCATCCAGTAAATAATTTTCAACTAGATAAATTAATCAGAATATAGTATTAGTATTTTGAAGTACTTTATCAAAGTACTTTATCAATCATGATATAGGTATTGTGTTTTGCTATTTAATAATTGTTCATTAAATATTTGCAACACGAATCTAATTTCTCTCTGAAAGAGACTTTACATATTAATCCTTACATAACAATGCACAATATTACATTCCTTGCAAATTTGGTTGTAAAAAATTCTCAAAAAATACAAACCATCACCTCCCAATAGAAATTGCTAGGTGGAACAATACACCACGTGAAGACCGAAAGTGCGGCTAACGTGAAGCCAATCAAATTGGCGATGAATTTCATTATGTTTAGAATGTAGTGCATTATGTCACGTATAAGAAAAACATCGTTTAGTAATTATTATCTTAAAAACCCAAACACCTTAAAATTTAGAACACTTGGTTCATCCTCAAATCATGTAATTTTTATGAAAATGTTTACTTTAATTAGAAATATATTTGATTTGGTCGGTCATCCCACGTAACATCTATAAAAAAATTCATTGTTTTAAATACTGTTTCTCTTTTGTAAATCCTGCCTTTCTTTTAGCTTTGTATATAATTCTTCTGCATCTCATGTAACATTAAATGTTATGAGTGAAATAAATGAACTTGTACTTGATTTTTTTAACAATGAATCCCAAAGTGATGGATCAAAGAATATTCTTTCACTGTAAATTTTGTGTTTTCCAATTTTGACACCACCTTTCAAATATTAAAATTATTATAATTAATATAAAATTGCTAGAAAACGTATTGTTTGATGATAAAAATTTCAGCGAATACAAAATACGATGTATTAACGTACATCTGCAAATTTCGTACAGAACAAAGGAGTATTTTAAAAGAAATCAGCAAAACCCGGTTTTCAGTTTCGAAAATTCCCGGCCCGGCCCGGCCCGGCCCGGGTGTCGCTACCCATTTAAGTCAGACTCCACTATGTGTCCATTCGGCAAACCTCGGCCGATTCCGTAACCTACATCAAACGTTAGATTAGCCTGGTTCCCGAGGCCTTCCGATTGTGCAAGCACAGAAGGCCTGGCATGCACCTTGCAATGGCGGCGCCCTGTATACAATCCAAGATGGCGTCCGATATGGTAAGTTTGCATGTGCATAACGTATTCAAACCGATTTGTCATATTTCTAGCTGCGTCATGCCGGTTTTTTTAATCATATAGTTAGAATTTAGTTTGATGAGACCATACATACTATTATTGACCCACGAATCGCCCAATTTTGTTTACAATACGTGTCTCAATTCGTTGACAATTGTAAACAAGAATAGCTTTTGCGATATCGGTCAGACTTTGCTAGCTTCTGTCGCTTCATAATTTTTTTTTTCAACGTTGAGGGTCAGAATTACGTCCGTTAGGCTGGGGGATTCTTGTTTCGTCCAAATATCAATCTTTTAATGCTAAACAAGGGTTCATTTAAAGAGTTATATGTTTTGCCCCCCCCACCCCACCCGCTCGTTTTATATTATTAATTTGTATATCAGTGCAAACCAAAGTACTCTGCTTTGGTGTAAAGGTAACACACCTGATCCAAGCTTTAAAATGGATTATGGAGATCCAGGTTCAATTCCTGGGAGCGTTGTACTTGTCATGTATTGATTTAATGACTTTGCTGGTTTTATCAAAGATGTAATAAATAGAATAAAGACAGATTAATTATCTAAGGTTATTTAACTAACAAGGGGTATAAACTTTATGTATATATATGCTAAAAACACTAGTCAGAAAAATGACCTTGCACAATGATTTTTCCAATTTTTTTAAAAGGTCATTCAGAAGTACAATTTTATGTTTGACCAGAACATCTCAAACCTAAAACCTCTACAACAAAAGTCTTTGGATGGTCTGATGCGGCAAGATGTAGTAGCCATTTTACCAACAGGATATGGAAAAAGCTTGATCTATGAGCTACTACCATACTGGCATTTCGAAGAGACGGGAAAACCTGCAATTGTTCTTGTTCTAGAACCATTGAATGTAATAATTGAACAGCAAATGCAGAAGTTGAAAGAAGTTTCTTTCTTTATAGGCAACAGTCCACATTCTGAATTTGATAAGGACAAAACCATGTTTCTATTTGCACACCCAGAAGCTGTTATTGGTAAACCAGAAGTCTACAAATTCTTGCAAAGTCAATCCACTTACATGTATGTAGCAGTTGACGAGGCTCATTGTATTTTGGACTGGGGACATGAGTTTCGACCCATCTTCCGTGACATTAAACAATTACGTGCTGTGAGGCCAGATGCTAGGTTTTTAGCCTTGTCAGCAACTGTGTCAATTAATGGAATAAGTGACATCACAAAATTCCTTGGTATGGAAAACCCGCAAATCATTAAAACATCACCATTAAGAAGCAATATATCTTTGATTGTTCTTCCCAGACCAGGTAGAAAAGTTTCTACACATGCCTCATATGACTATGTATTTGAAAATATATTTGGTGACCTCAAAAAAAGGAAAGAGAATTATCCTGTCACTCTGATATACTGTGTTGGTATCAACTGGGTTGGATATGGATATGAGGTAGAGTATATGTAAACCTTATTTAAACCTTCTTACTCACTGATGCTATTTTCTTCACATTATGACTTCTAGAACAGTCCTGTCAAGAAATACCCATTACAATTATAGTTTATTAAATTTAGTATGGAACTATTAATATCACTAGACTGTAATATTTATCATTTTAAATCGAATGCTAATTAAATCAATACTACACAGGTCGCACAACGGATACTCGGTGACGACATGTTTGTAGGCAACAGAGATGTTGAGAATGCCAGAGTAGTGATGTTTCATTCATCAGTTGGCAGATATGACAAGGTGATGTCAAATGCATTAAGCTAGCATCTTCAAATAAAAACTACTGTTTTATGCCAATTGACAATAATAATTAATTTTGATTTACATTGTAGACAAAGGAAATTATATATAAAAATATTTCAAAGCAACCAGATGAATCACCTCTCCGCGTTGTGATTTCTACCATTGCTCTGGGTATGGGGGCAGACCTTAGACATGTTACAACAGTTGTCCATGCAGGACCACCACAAAACATTGAAGGTCATTAAATGTGCCTTAATATTATAACCAGTACTATTGCATTATATAAAAGCTTATCGGAGGCAGAGTCACAACCACATTATAATTCTTTCAGAAATGCAATTTACTGCATCCATGTATGTTATTAATTCTTAAGATGTAAAAAATTTTAAAAAATATTAAAATGTCTTTTCTTCAAGCAGCATTTTATGTAAAAAAAAAAAAAAAACAACAAAAAAGAACAAAAACCTTTAGTTTAAAATTATAAATAAATTGATAATTGTGTTATTCTAATGTATTTTGACAGCATATATTCAGCAAATTGGAAGGGCTGGCAGAAGTGGCATTGAGGCAGAGGGTGTACTTTACTTTAACAATTCTGACGTAGGTAACCCTTCTGTAAAGAAAACTATGAAAGAATACTGCAGAAATTTGACAGAGTGCCGTAGGAAAGTTCTGAACAGATACTTTGGCTGTGAGGATGAAACTGTTTCACACAACTGTTGTGACATTTGCCAGCCAGAATTGCAGCTGGTTTGGAAATTCATTGAAGTTCCAACTAGTATTCAGAAGGCTGCTATTCGGGAAAAATTACTAAACCATTTATCAGAATCAAATTGTGTGATTGATACTCATGTCATAGAGAAAATTGTGAATGAAGCCCATTTGTTTAGACAACCTAATTCTCTTGTATCGGACTTTGGTCTGAATGTGGAGCTTTCGGAACAAATAGCCAACATTTTGGCTTCAAGTCTCTCCATATAGCAACAACTGTTCATGTATGAGGTACATATTTGAATGTAGTATGCTTTGACTAAATTAATTTCCATTGCAGCTGTACTGTTTTTGGTTTATTAGTTAGTTTGGTCACACGTTTTTCTGATATAGTGCATTCACATAAATGATGATTACACAATTGTTAAACTGTTTGTTTCAATTAATGGCAAATATGTTAAGAAACCATATATTTGAGATCACAAATAAATTTTGGTAATTTTCAAAAATTTCACAGGCTGTGCTCTTATGGACTTTAAAATAGTGTAAAAAATACATTTTAACAATGATGTAATGAAGTTTTGTAATGATTTTAATGTGATTATTTTAATGAATAGTTCATGCATCTTTCTCTTGTGTAAGTCTTACAAGCCTAGGATGAAAGTCCACTTACCAAGTTTATGTCATTGGCCAATATCATGTAATTGTAAATATTGATGTTCCCTTATCCATGACACCATATTCTGGATGTTCATTTTTTTAAGTGGACTTTGAACTGGGCTCTTGTAGGATGACATCTGGCGACCAGGCACACAAGAAAAAGGCTGCATGGGAAGAAGCGAATGAATGATCAACTGTTCATCCTCTATTGAAGAAGGTATTTTATGTCTGCTTGCTCTGATCAATGTGTCAGAAGTTACATCAAATTGGTTTGTTATGACCTTCATTCCTGACAAAGCTGATGTACGTTTCGCCATTGTTTTTTCAGTTTTGTTTGAATGTACTGCTTTTAAATTGTCTTTTACCAGTCTAACTATGTGCTCCATTTGTAAATCGGCACCAATGCAAGTGTCTTCTTTTCCAGAATTATTCACAAACAGACCGTAGAATGTCTCATGTGCCAATTTCACATCCATAGTAGAGAGTTGTTGACAAAGAAATTTCAAAATTTCCAGAGCATACTTAGACTTCCAATTATGTCCTTTCAGAAGACACATAACATACTTCAAAAGGGGCAGCATTCTGTCTCTGTTTGGTATTTTAACATTTAAAAGGAGACATTCATAAGCAAGGCCTAGTTCTAGTACCTGATGGGAGTATGACTCTACTGCATCAACTTGTGGTTTAGCTACAGGGATCAGTATACGCATAGGGGTACCGTCTGGGCCGATGATATCAATTTCCAGACATGTTTGTATATCAGCAGTAGACGTAGAATTCTGAATAACTGCTAAAGAATCCCTTAGAACATATTGTTGTACAAAAGTCCTTAGTACGTTACACAAAATTTGCTGCTTCTCTGCGTCACTTAATTCATTACTGAGCAAATCTTTCAACATGACTGGTTCATCACTGACATCTTTCATGCCAAAGTATTGCATAGCTGCCACAACAACATGTGAAGATATCACAGAACTTCCAAGTTCTTTACATTGGTCATAGTGATTCTTTACATCTTTCCCATTGGCATGAGTTCGGCCTAACTTTATTTTTTCTGCATACAGGGTTCCTGCTTCAGTACTGTTATCGTTGTATAGAGTCTTATAGAACATTGTTAGGAAAGCCATCTGTAAGTGAAAAAATTCAAAAGTAATTGGTGACAAATGAAGAAATCGTTCTCTTTCAGTTGCTGCTTGTTGACGAACTCGTTTGGCACCGGAAAATCGCTCCCTAGTTAATTGGTCCCCACCGATATGAACTTTTACACCATCTAAGTTGAAGTTAGCTTTCCTGTAAATATCCACAATGTGGTCTTCATAGCTGTCCATGATGTCTACAACTTCTGCATAGCTCTGTTCATTCTTGCAGAGAACTGGGAACGTTACCACGGTATTCTTGGAGCTCAAATCACAGTCCTTTGCCCGTAAGTCATTTTTTAGTTCAGCTGTGAAAGGTTTAAACTTTTTCAAAAAAGTCAAATGTCTTGTCAGAATTTGAAACACAATGTAAATGTAATCATTTGTTATAACTTTGAAATCATTGTCACTAGGGAGAAATGATTGGGGTGACAAGTCAAGAAGAGGCATTTGAGGAAAGTTACATGGTAAGTGATCAAAAGAGTTATTTTGAATTATGGCCGCAGAGGCAAACCAGTGCTCCATGTGAGTTGAATTTCCTTTCCTTTGATGACTTGCTGCCACCATGAAATTGACATTGTCTCCGACAATACGGAACCGCTTTCCCTCTGTGACTGCTTGGATGAGTTGTTCGTTGAAATGGCCACCAATCTGTTCCTGCACTTTGTTCAATGTGGCATGGGAAACTGTCACTCCCAATGTCTGCAGTCTGTCATATACCTATTCAAGAAACAGAATTTAAGTTATATGCTGTTACATTCATAAATTTTTTTAATCAATCTTTTTCTAATATTTATCAATATATTTTATCTAAATTATTTTACTAAAATATCTTCACTCTCTTATTGTTATAATTATATATTCTGTCACAATATGATAATATATTACATGTATATTACGACAATATTAAATTGGAAAAACAAGAAAGAAAAAACTTTCATCATTCAGTGGTAGAATAAATGGAATCAAGAAATTTTTAGAGCATCTTTTTACAGTAACTCTTCACCTTTCTGGAGTTTTGTTATTTACTCACAATACTTTCCACATTTTACTTTCCACATTTTTACTGTTGAAGAAAAATGCAATCCAAATAACCATATTTTAGCAATTGAAAAAATTAATACAACAAATTGCTTAAAATATGATTTTACGAGTTGCATAATACAAAGCAGGAACGAACTGGAAAAAGGATAAAACCGGAACAATGAAACAGCAAAGGAAAGACTAAAATAGAAAAAAGAGTAGTTAATCTAAAATCCAACAAAAACAACAACATTCATGCACTCTAGTCATATTCATCAATATGTCTTCAAGGTATAACAAGTGACAGTCAAAAAATCATGTCTCAGTAGCTCAGTGGTTAGAACACTGGGCATGTACGCAAGTGGCTTTTGGTTCGAGTCTAGACTCGACTTTGATAAAACCAGCATAGTCATTAAATCAATGCATGACATTCAAGTACAATGCTCCCAGGAATTGAACCTGGATCTCCATAATCCATTTTTAAGCTTGGATCAGGTGTGTCACATTTACACCAAAGCAGAGTACTTTAGTTTGCATTAATATATAAATATAGACTTATCATCACTATTCAAAAATATATAACTAGGAAGGTTATATATTTTTCTTGTAATGAAATTAAATTAATTAAAATATATTTCTGTAATGTAAAAAAGATAATACAACTGGAAAATGTCAACATGTTAACATGTAGTACCTTAAAAAAGGCCCAAACATAAAACAATTTTTAAATTTGTTTCATTTACCTTTTGATGAACATTTTCTTGTGCAATTGCCAAAGCAATCACTCTCTGGACTTGAGAAAGTGTGTGACATCTTCTTTTCATCAAGATTCCATATATTAGACCAATTTCCTTTGCTGCCGACTTATAATGGCATTCATCTTGAAGTTTGTTTTCCCCAGTGGAAATTGTAATAAGAACTTGCAAAAGTCTGGGCTGGTAAATATAAATTTCCTCAATAATATTTTCCCATTCAAAACACTTCAGATGATCGTAGGTAACTAGGCCTAAACAACTATTCCTCTTACAAGCTATGTACTTAGCACTTTCTTCTACTTCAAGCATAAAAAGTGCCCAAAGGCTTTCTCTAAGACATTTAATGTTCATTATCTGTTTTGCTATTTCTAACGATGATGATCCTGAGAAGAATTTTTTTATAATGTCAAAAATCAAATTTGTATCTAAACTATCATCTTCCAGATTGAAAAACTGCTCAGGTGTTTGGTTAGAGGTGTTGTTCCTGGCACTTCTGAGATAGTGTGCTGATTTATTATCTCTGGCACTGTATGGAGCTTCCGAGGAGTCGGCGTCAAGCTCCTGTTGACTTGGAAATGACTGCCTGTGATAATTAATACAGTAAAAAGGGTAAATATTCTTTGGTACAGATTTTTCTGAATCAAAGCTAAAATCTTTACAATATTTAACAAAAATATGTTTGAAAAATGAACCTTGGATGTGAAGGGATACTAAAATCTGTTTGACAGGATTTATCAATATACTTCATTGACCCTTCATCTGCTGAGGCAGGTGTATCATTTGCTGACTTTTTGAGTCTGGCATAAAAACATCTGCATGATACACCTATAAATGAATAAGGCATATATTGAATAACTTTATAATATTCAAAGTACAGGTAGATGGCAAATGCTCACATTCAACTATCTTTCAACAAACCTGTTCTAGATGTCCCAAAGGCTTCATTCATACTTGAAGCTAAATTACGCCAGTACTCATTTGATATTGGATTTGGTGGTGGGTGTTGTTCCATGAATACTTTCAAGAAACTGATTTCAGAGTTTTCCCATTTTGAACCAACTGACTAAAAATATTGAAATAATAAAAGATCGATACTTGAAAACAATCACATCATATGGATGTGTTAAGTTGGTAAGATTTTTTTTTAATTGGAAGAAAGATGCATTAAAACAAGGAATTATAATTCAGACAGTTATAACAAAATTCCACCTTCATCTTGGGTATTAGAGGGTACACAACATCTTTAGATAAATACCTGGCACTGAACTTTGGTAGGTTGGACAGGTGTCTGTCCTGAGGGAGTTCCTCGGCATCTCTTAGATGTTGATTTCCGGGGCGTTGCTTGCTTCTTGGCATATGCATGCATTATAAATGATGGACCTCTTTCTTCATGTTGTACTTGTTTAGCATATTCATGTTGAAATGGCTGCATCCAACAAAATAATGAAACTTACAATACACACATTCACATCTTTATATTCTGTACAGAAGCTATCCTTAAATCAAAATCAAATCAACTGTGTATACTATGTGATTAAGTGGGAGGTGTAATGGGAAATTGACATATCTTTTTGCTGTTTATTACATCCAGAGACACATATAACAGTTAGTATATACATCCCTGTTACATCTTTGATAAAACCAGCAAAGTCATTAAATCAATACATGACAAGTACAACGCTCCCAGGAATTGAACCTGGATCTCCATAATCCATTTTAAAGCTTGGATCAGGTGTGTTACCTTTACACCAAAGCAGAGTACTTTGGTTTGCACTGATATACAAATTAATAATATAAAACGAGCGGGTGGGGTGGGGGGGGGGCAAAACATATAACTCTTTAAATGAACCCTTGTTTAGCATTAAAAGATTGATATTTGGACGAAACAAGAATCCCCCAGCCTAACGGACGTAATTCTGACCCTCAACGTTGAAAAAAAAAATTATGAAGCGACAGAAGCTAGCAAAGTCTGACCGATATCGCAAAAGCTATTCTTGTTTACAATTGTCAACGAATTGAGACACGTATTGTAAACAAAATTGGGCGATTCGTGGGTCAATAATAGTATGTATGGTCTCATCAAACTAAATTCTAACTATATGATTAAAAAAACCGGCATGACGCAGCTAGAAATATGACAAATCGGTTTGAATACGTTATGCACATGCAAACTTACCATATCGGACGCCATCTTGGATTGTATACAGGGCGCCGCCATTGCAAGGTGCATGCCAGGCCTTCTGTGCTTGCACAATCGGAAGGCCTCGGGAACCAGGCTAGTTTTATCAAAGTCGAGTCTAGACTCGAACCAAAAGCCACTTGCGTACATGCCCAGTGTTCTAACCACTGAGCTACTGAGACATGATTTTTTGACTGTCACTTGTTATACCTTGAAGACATATTGATGAATATGACTAGAGTGCATGAATGTTGTTGTTTTTGTTGGATTTTAGATTAACTACTCTTTTTTCTATTTTAGTCTTTCCTTTGCTGTTTCATTGTTCCGGTTTTATCCTTTTTCCAGTTCGTTCCTGCTTTGTATTATGCAACTCGTAAAATCATATTTTAAGCAATTTGTTGTATTAATTTTTTCAATTGCTAAAATATGGTTATTTGGATTGCATTTTTCTTCAACAGTAAAAATGTGGAAAGTAAAATGTGGAAAGTATTGTGAGTAAATAACAAAACTCCAGAAAGGTGAAGAGTTACTGTAAAAAGATGCTCTAAAAATTTCTTGATTCCATTTATTCTACCACTGAATGATGAAAGTTTTTTCTTTCTTGTTTTTCCAATTTAATATTGTCGTAATATACATGTAATATATTATCATATTGTGACAGAATATATAATTATAACAATAAGAGAGTGAAGATATTTTAGTAAAATAATTTAGATAAAATATATTGATAAATATTAGAAAAAGATTGATTAAAAAAATTTATGAATGTAACAGCATATAACTTAAATTCTGTTTCTTGAATAGGTATATGACAGACTGCAGACATTGGGAGTGACAGTTTCCCATGCCACATTGAACAAAGTGCAGGAACAGATTGGTGGCCATTTCAACGAACAACTCATCCAAGCAGTCACAGAGGGAAAGCGGTTCCGTATTGTCGGAGACAATGTCAATTTCATGGTGGCAGCAAGTCATCAAAGGAAAGGAAATTCAACTCACATGGAGCACTGGTTTGCCTCTGCGGCCATAATTCAAAATAACTCTTTTGATCACTTACCATGTAACTTTCCTCAAATGCCTCTTCTTGACTTGTCACCCCAATCATTTCTCCCTAGTGACAATGATTTCAAAGTTATAACAAATGATTACATTTACATTGTGTTTCAAATTCTGACAAGACATTTGACTTTTTTGAAAAAGTTTAAACCTTTCACAGCTGAACTAAAAAATGACTTACGGGCAAAGGACTGTGATTTGAGCTCCAAGAATACCGTGGTAACGTTCCCAGTTCTCTGCAAGAATGAACAGAGCTATGCAGAAGTTGTAGACATCATGGACAGCTATGAAGACCACATTGTGGATATTTACAGGAAAGCTAACTTCAACTTAGATGGTGTAAAAGTTCATATCGGTGGGGACCAATTAACTAGGGAGCGATTTTCCGGTGCCAAACGAGTTCGTCAACAAGCAGCAACTGAAAGAGAACGATTTCTTCATTTGTCACCAATTACTTTTGAATTTTTTCACTTACAGATGGCTTTCCTAACAATGTTCTATAAGACTCTATACAACGATAACAGTACTGAAGCAGGAACCCTGTATGCAGAAAAAATAAAGTTAGGCCGAACTCATGCCAATGGGAAAGATGTAAAGAATCACTATGACCAATGTAAAGAACTTGGAAGTTCTGTGATATCTTCACATGTTGTTGTGGCAGCTATGCAATACTTTGGCATGAAAGATGTCAGTGATGAACCAGTCATGTTGAAAGATTTGCTCAGTAATGAATTAAGTGACGCAGAGAAGCAGCAAATTTTGTGTAACGTACTAAGGACTTTTGTACAACAATATGTTCTAAGGGATTCTTTAGCAGTTATTCAGAATTCTACGTCTACTGCTGATATACAAACATGTCTGGAAATTGATATCATCGGCCCAGACGGTACCCCTATGCGTATACTGATCCCTGTAGCTAAACCACAAGTTGATGCAGTAGAGTCATACTCCCATCAGGTACTAGAACTAGGCCTTGCTTATGAATGTCTCCTTTTAAATGTTAAAATACCAAACAGAGACAGAATGCTGCCCCTTTTGAAGTATGTTATGTGTCTTCTGAAAGGACATAATTGGAAGTCTAAGTATGCTCTGGAAATTTTGAAATTTCTTTGTCAACAACTCTCTACTATGGATGTGAAATTGGCACATGAGACATTCTACGGTCTGTTTGTGAATAATTCTGGAAAAGAAGACACTTGCATTGGTGCCGATTTACAAATGGAGCACATAGTTAGACTGGTAAAAGACAATTTAAAAGCAGTACATTCAAACAAAACTGAAAAAACAATGGCGAAACGTACATCAGCTTTGTCAGGAATGAAGGTCATAACAAACCAATTTGATGTAACTTCTGACACATTGATCAGAGCAAGCAGACATAAAATACCTTCTTCAATAGAGGATGAACAGTTGATCATTCATTCGCTTCTTCCCATGCAGCCTTTTTCTTGTGTGCCTGGTCGCCAGATGTCATCCTACAAGAGCCCAGTTCAAAGTCCACTTAAAAAAATGAACATCCAGAATATGGTGTCATGGATAAGGGAACATCAATATTTACAATTACATGATATTGGCCAATGACATAAACTTGGTAAGTGGACTTTCATCCTAGGCTTGTAAGACTTACACAAGAGAAAGATGCATGAACTATTCATTAAAATAATCACATTAAAATCATTACAAAACTTCATTACATCATTGTTAAAATGTATTTTTTACACTATTTTAAAGTCCATAAGAGCACAGCCTGTGAAATTTTTGAAAATTACCAAAATTTATTTGTGATCTCAAATATATGGTTTCTTAACATATTTGCCATTAATTGAAACAAACAGTTTAACAATTGTGTAATCATCATTTATGTGAATGCACTATATCAGAAAAACGTGTGACCAAACTAACTAATAAACCAAAAACAGTACAGCTGCAATGGAAATTAATTTAGTCAAAGCATACTACATTCAAATATGTACCTCATACATGAACAGTTGTTGCTATATGGAGAGACTTGAAGCCAAAATGTTGGCTATTTGTTCCGAAAGCTCCACATTCAGACCAAAGTCCGATACAAGAGAATTAGGTTGTCTAAACAAATGGGCTTCATTCACAATTTTCTCTATGACATGAGTATCAATCACACAATTTGATTCTGATAAATGGTTTAGTAATTTTTCCCGAATAGCAGCCTTCTGAATACTAGTTGGAACTTCAATGAATTTCCAAACCAGCTGCAATTCTGGCTGGCAAATGTCACAACAGTTGTGTGAAACAGTTTCATCCTCACAGCCAAAGTATCTGTTCAGAACTTTCCTACGGCACTCTGTCAAATTTCTGCAGTATTCTTTCATAGTTTTCTTTACAGAAGGGTTACCTACGTCAGAATTGTTAAAGTAAAGTACACCCTCTGCCTCAATGCCACTTCTGCCAGCCCTTCCAATTTGCTGAATATATGCTGTCAAAATACATTAGAATAACACAAAGTTATCAATTTATTTATAATTTTAAACTAAAGGTTTTTGTTCTTTTTTGTTGTTTTTTTTTTTTTTTTACATAAAATGCTGCTTGAAGAAAAGACATTTTAATATTTTTTAAAATTTTTTACATCTTAAGAATTAATAACATACATGGATGCAGTAAATTGCATTTCTGAAAGAATTATAATGTGGTTGTGACTCTGCCTCCGAGAAGCTTTTATATAATGCAATAGTACTGGTTATAATATTAAGGCACATTTAATGACCTTCAATGTTTTGTGGTGGTCCTGCATGGACAACTGTTGTAACATGTCTAAGGTCTGCCCCCATACCCAGAGCAATGGTAGAAATCACAACGCGGAGAGGTGATTCATCTGGTTGCTTTGAAATATTTTTATATATAATTTCCTTTGTCTACAATGTAAATCAAAATTAATTATTATTGTCAATTGGCATAAAACAGTAGTTTTTATTTGAAGATGCTAGCTTAATGCATTTGACATCACCTTGTCATATCTGCCAACTGATGAATGAAACATCACTACTCTGGCATTCTCAACATCTCTGTTGCCTACAAACATGTCGTCACCGAGTATCCGTTGTGCGACCTGTGTAGTATTGATTTAATTAGCATTCGATTTAAAATGATAAATATTACAGTCTAGTGATATTAATAGTTCCATACTAAATTTAATAAACTATAATTGTAATGGGTATTTCTTGACAGGACTGTTCTAGAAGTCATAATGTGAAGAAAATAGCATCAGTGAGTAAGAAGGTTTAAATAAGGTTTACATATACTCTACCTCATATCCATATCCAACCCAGTTGATACCAACACAGTATATCAGAGTGACAGGATAATTCTCTTTCCTTTTTTTGAGGTCACCAAATATATTTTCAAATACATAGTCATATGAGGCATGTGTAGAAACTTTTCTACCTGGTCTGGGAAGAACAATCAAAGATATATTGCTTCTTAATGGTGATGTTTTAATGATTTGCGGGTTTTCCATACCAAGGAATTTTGTGATGTCACTTATTCCATTAATTGACACAGTTGCTGACAAGGCTAAAAACCTAGCATCTGGCCTCACAGCACGTAATTGTTTAATGTCACGGAAGATGGGTCGAAACTCATGTCCCCAGTCCAAAATACAATGAGCCTCGTCAACTGCTACATACATGTAAGTGGATTGACTTTGCAAGAATTTGTAGACTTCTGGTTTACCAATAACAGCTTCTGGGTGTGCAAATAGAAACATGGTTTTGTCCTTATCAAATTCAGAATGTGGACTGTTGCCTATAAAGAAAGAAACTTCTTTCAACTTCTGCATTTGCTGTTCAATTATTACATTCAATGGTTCTAGAACAAGAACAATTGCAGGTTTTCCCGTCTCTTCGAAATGCCAGTATGGTAGTAGCTCATAGATCAAGCTTTTTCCATATCCTGTTGGTAAAATGGCTACTACATCTTGCCGCATCAGACCATCCAAAGACTTTTGTTGTAGAGGTTTTAGGTTTGAGATGTTCTGGTCAAACATAAAATTGTACTTCTGAATGACCTTTTAAAAAAATTGGAAAAATCATTGTGCAAGGTCATTTTTCTGACTAGTGTTTTTAGCATATATATACATAAAGTTTATACCCCTTGTTAGTTAAATAACCTTAGATAATTAATCTGTCTTTATTCTATTTATTACATCTTTGATAAAACCAGCAAAGTCATTAAATCAATACATGACAAGTACAACGCTCCCAGGAATTGAACCTGGATCTCCATAATCCATTTTAAAGCTTGGATCAGGTGTGTTACCTTTACACCAAAGCAGAGTACTTTGGTTTGCACTGATATACAAATTAATAATATAAAACGAGCGGGTGGGGTGGGGGGGGCAAAACATATAACTCTTTAAATGAACCCTTGTTTAGCATTAAAAGATTGATATTTGGACGAAACAAGAATCCCCCAGCCTAACGGACGTAATTCTGACCCTCAACGTTGAAAAAAAAAATTATGAAGCGACAGAAGCTAGCAAAGTCTGACCGATATCGCAAAAGCTATTCTTGTTTACAATTGTCAACGAATTGAGACACGTATTGTAAACAAAATTGGGCGATTCGTGGGTCAATAATAGTATGTATGGTCTCATCAAACTAAATTCTAACTATATGATTAAAAAAACCGGCATGACGCAGCTAGAAATATGACAAATCGGTTTGAATACGTTATGCACATGCAAACTTACCATATCGGACGCCATCTTGGATTGTATACAGGGCGCCGCCATTGCAAGGTGCATGCCAGGCCTTCTGTGCTTGCACAATCGGAAGGCCTCGGGAACCAGGCTATGATAAAACCAGCATAGTCATTAAATCAATGCATGACATTCAAGTACAATGCTCCCAGGAATTGAACCTGGATCTCCATAATCCATTTTTAAGCTTGGATCAGGTGTGTCACATTTACACCAAAGCAGAGTACTTTAGTTTGCATTAATATATAAATATAGACTTATCATCACTATTCAAAAATATATAACTAGGAAGGTTATATATTTTTCTTGTAATGAAATTAAATTAATTAAAATATATTTCTGTAATGTAAAAAAGATAATACAACTGGAAAATGTCAACATGTTAACATGTAGTACCTTAAAAAAGGCCCAAACATAAAACAATTTTTAAATTTGTTTCATTTACCTTTTGATGAACATTTTCTTGTGCAATTGCCAAAGCAATCACTCTCTGGACTTGAGAAAGTGTGTGACATCTTCTTTTCATCAAGATTCCATATATTAGACCAATTTCCTTTGCTGCCGACTTATAATGGCATTCATCTTGAAGTTTGTTTTCCCCAGTGGAAATTGTAATAAGAACTTGCAAAAGTCTGGGCTGGTAAATATAAATTTCCTCAATAATATTTTCCCATTCAAAACACTTCAGATGATCGTAGGTAACTAGGCCTAAACAACTATTCCTCTTACAAGCTATGTACTTAGCACTTTCTTCTACTTCAAGCATAAAAAGTGCCCAAAGGCTTTCTCTAAGACATTTAATGTTCATTATCTGTTTTGCTATTTCTAACGATGATGATCCTGAGAAGAATTTTTTTATAATGTCAAAAATCAAATTTGTATCTAAACTATCATCTTCCAGATTGAAAAACTGCTCAGGTGTTTGGTTAGAGGTGTTGTTCCTGGCACTTCTGAGATAGTGTGCTGATTTATTATCTCTGGCACTGTATGGAGCTTCCGAGGAGTCGGCGTCAAGCTCCTGTTGACTTGGAAATGACTGCCTGTGATAATTAATACAGTAAAAAGGGTAAATATTCTTTGGTACAGATTTTTCTGAATCAAAGCTAAAATCTTTACAATATTTAACAAAAATATGTTTGAAAAATGAACCTTGGATGTGAAGGGATACTAAAATCTGTTTGACAGGATTTATCAATATACTTCATTGACCCTTCATCTGCTGAGGCAGGTGTATCATTTGCTGACTTTTTGAGTCTGGCATAAAAACATCTGCATGATACACCTATAAATGAATAAGGCATATATTGAATAACTTTATAATATTCAAAGTACAGGTAGATGGCAAATGCTCACATTCAACTATCTTTCAACAAACCTGTTCTAGATGTCCCAAAGGCTTCATTCATACTTGAAGCTAAATTACGCCAGTACTCATTTGATATTGGATTTGGTGGTGGGTGTTGTTCCATGAATACTTTCAAGAAACTGATTTCAGAGTTTTCCCATTTTGAACCAACTGACTAAAAATATTGAAATAATAAAAGATCGATACTTGAAAACAATCACATCATATGGATGTGTTAAGTTGGTAAGATTTTTTTTTAATTGGAAGAAAGATGCATTAAAACAAGGAATTATAATTCAGACAGTTATAACAAAATTCCACCTTCATCTTGGGTATTAGAGGGTACACAACATCTTTAGATAAATACCTGGCACTGAACTTTGGTAGGTTGGACAGGTGTCTGTCCTGAGGGAGTTCCTCGGCATCTCTTAGATGTTGATTTCCGGGGCGTTGCTTGCTTCTTGGCATATGCATGCATTATAAATGATGGACCTCTTTCTTCATGTTGTACTTGTTTAGCATATTCATGTTGAAATGGCTGCATCCAACAAAATAATGAAACTTACAATACACACATTCACATCTTTATATTCTGTACAGAAGCTATCCTTAAATCAAAATCAAATCAACTGTGTATACTATGTGATTAAGTGGGAGGTGTAATGGGAAATTGACATATCTTTTTGCTGTTTATTACATCCAGAGACACATATAACAGTTAGTATATACATCCCTGTTACATCTTTGATAAAACCAGCAAAGTCATTAAATCAATACATGACAAGTACAACGCTCCCAGGAATTGAACCTGGATCTCCATAATCCATTTTAAAGCTTGGATCAGGTGTGTTACCTTTACACCAAAGCAGAGTACTTTGGTTTGCACTGATATACAAATTAATAATATAAAACGAGCGGGTGGGGTGGGGGGGGGGGGGGGCAAAACATATAACTCTTTAAATGAACCCTTGTTTAGCATTAAAAGATTGATATTTGGACGAAACAAGAATCCCCCAGCCTAACGGACGTAATTCTGACCCTCAACGTTGAAAAAAAAAATTATGAAGCGACAGAAGCTAGCAAAGTCTGACCGATATCGCAAAAGCTATTCTTGTTTACAATTGTCAACGAATTGAGACACGTATTGTAAACAAAATTGGGCGATTCGTGGGTCAATAATAGTATGTATGGTCTCATCAAACTAAATTCTAACTATATGATTAAAAAAACCGGCATGACGCAGCTAGAAATATGACAAATCGGTTTGAATACGTTATGCACATGCAAACTTACCATATCGGACGCCATCTTGGATTGTATACAGGGCGCCGCCATTGCAAGGTGCATGCCAGGCCTTCTGTGCTTGCACAATCGGAAGGCCTCGGGAACCAGGCTAACGTTAGATGAGATACGAATCGGCCGAGGTGTGCCGAGTGCTATGTGTCCTCTTTTAAATTCGTGCCCATTAATGTTAGGTCCTTCATGCGGACGTATACGTCCCAGATGTGGACGATAATAAGAGCTGATAAAAAGCATAAAATAAAGAAAATCTTTAAAATTTTTCCTTTTATAATCAAATTCAGACACATTTCATTTGTCTAAAACATCAATATGAAATTAAACGTGCACGTGTGTGTCAATCAGGGCGAAGTATCCCTGTACAAACGTCTTTTAGTAGCGAAACGACCATCTTTTTGTGACCGAAATAGATTGATCAGTTGATAGGTTTGACTCGTGGAATATTAAGCTATTAAAATCGTTTGTTCTTATCTTACTAACTTTGACATGGCTTTAGATAAGCAAGTGGATCATACATATGCATCACATAAAGATTTTCTTGTTCCATTTCAAAAGAAGGGGGACCATAGCTATTCAATTACGAGGAAAAATGTAAAGAAAAGCAGAAGTGCTTGCAGTCAAACTGGCGGGGACAAAGAAGAAAAATCCGGAAGGTGGAGATCAGAAGAAAATTTATCATTGGATATAACTGCGTTTGACGAGTTAGTAGTAAGTGGCAATACTAGAAAGAAATGTAGTTCAACTGAATTTGAGTGTGCACACCATGAGGACCAAAATGACACGTGTAATCCTGTTATTCTGTGTAGTTCCTGGCCAAAAGAGAACCACCTACGTTCATCACTATGTACTCCAATTGCAATCCGAGTACAAGGAACCGAGTCAACAGATCATACATATGCTAAGGAAACGGCAAAGCAACAGTGCTCGGTCAAAGTGTCTTCACAGTGTGCACGAAACTCAGAGATTTCAAACTTTGAATTGTTGGCGAAACTTTCAATAACAGCTGATCATACATACACAGATAAACATGGTGAACATAATTTATTAACCAAAACTCAACAAAAACCTTTAATTAGGTTTGATCACTCATATGTGAACAAAAACTCTATTCCTTGTTTTGTGGAACAGGACTGTAAGACTCGCTCAAATAGATTGGAGCTGAACTGTACAAGACCTATTTCTGGAAGCTCAAAAGATCACAACTATTTAGGGTCTTGTGAAAGTTTAGACGTGCAGCTCTCAGCATCAGACACTGATTCTTGTGATGAGCCAAATGAAAACATAACTGAATTAGCTTTTATAGCATGGTGTCAATTGAGGAAAGATCACCCGTATTCCTCATTTTAGACTAAGATGAGTTAGATCAATGTTTAACCAATATTGATATAAAATGATATAAATTTCAGAGTGTTTTGTGAAAAAAGATTATATATTACATTTGCTTATTGAACTAAATGGAAATATTGATGTTTGATTTTGATTCAAAATACAAGTACAGTGGGTTCAAGCCTATGTAAATTTCTTATTATAAAGGAAGAAATATAATCACTGTGCATGTTTTATTATTAGGTCTAAGCAACGTCAGATTTGGAGGACAGCCATACTTCAAGATTGTGACCTTATTTTAATCATATATATATATATATATATATGAAAGGTTACATTGCCTCAGCTCACCTTTCTTCTTCATGCAGACAAGCATATAAGAACCTACACAGCCTTGCATTGCAATGTTGGTTAAATTTTCTTCATTGTTGAAGGATATCATTGGTATATCTAGAGTTGAAATCTATAAGAATTGAGAAAAGTTCAACGTTCGCGATTTTATATTCTCGCGATTTGATACAAACCAGTGGGATCACAGAATTAAGTACTCGCGTAATATAAGGAATTTACAGTATACAAGATTCAGGAATTAAAGGCAGCAAGATGTTCAGTCTGTTTCACACTTCATTTTGTAAAGTGGACCCCAAAAGCACACCCCATGTAAACCCAAAGTAAACTTCAAGTGGACAGTTAAGAGTAAAAATCAGCAAGCATCGAGCATTTTGTGAAAAATATGGAAAGTGACATAAAAACAATCATGATAAAAACACATATAAAGATAATCAGAATGAAGATTGTATTAAAAATATTTGGGTAATCTTTTTTTATTCGTGCTGTTACTATGGAAACCACGTGCTTTTAGACTGACTGATTTGTACTTCATTTTAACATGAAAATTTTTGTATATACGAATACAATATTATGTTAAATCATCTTAAAACTCTATCAATATTTTTTATACAACAAAACACTTTGCTGTAATTTAAACATCATTAAGAATTTACATTTACTTCATCCTTTGATATTTATACCCGTTTTATCTTGTTAATTTTGCTAGCAAACACCAGTCAATTCAGTGCACTTTTATAAAATTCTACAACCATGTCAAGGTTAACTAACACTACATATTTATATTATGACATTTGTTCTAGAAGAATCAATTAAAAAATCTTTAGGCAAGTCACCCGTTTATAAATAAATACTGATTTTATACACCTGGAAACGTGCAAGTTTTACTCTAATTACCTCCCTTTGATATGACTCTCTTACGAAAGGAGGTATAAACGGTATTTTGTTTACATTGTTTACATCCAATATTTCTACGGAGCTGAAGTGAGACGACTATGGATTTTAGTTTCTGGATTATAGAAGTGTTTATTTAGTTCATTATCATGGTAAGTGACAACTTTTACTAGTTTCTTATTTTCTACTGGCAAACATTTCTTTAACGGGAGAAATAGTGGGTGCTGTAGATCTTCGTGAAAATTCGGATTAACATGTCAATGCACACAACATTATAAATAAAAGTTTAAACATGACAAAGAAAATGTATACGTGATTGCTAATTGTACATAGTGTTTGTGCATCAAGGACAATAAACTTTTAATGAAAAATGTATTAACATACATGTATAGACTATATGGTAGCTACATGTATACAAATCCATGTTTAAATGTATCTTGTGTGAATAATTGATCAGTCTTCTTCTTATTCTATATGTTGGTAATTAATGTTGTATTCACATAAAATCAACTATTTGTACCATATTGCTAGAAAAAGTCAAGATTTTACACATATCTTAAATGACTTATAACAGTAAACTATTTTACTGTATGAGTTTTCAAGACAGTTTAATTAAATAGGGGATGGAAAGGTGTATGAGTTATAACAGGTTCTTTGTTTTATTACAGATAACTTAGTGAGTTGTAAACAGAAAATGTGTCACATGCAAGCCAAATGAATCAACTTAAATGAGGATGGACACTAAAATCTACCATGTCTACACAAAAATTAAAATATTCATACCAGACAGATGACAGAGACAATGCTTGAAATATTTAAATTTCGCAAAAGAAGAGGGTGAAAGTGCAATTGAAAAAAAAAACCAGACCAACAAATACTATAGTTGACAAGGGATGATTTTCTTTAGCAGAATTTCTTTCATCCTTGAAGATAAACAGCTATGTTAACCACTTTGTTCCACAGAAAAGAAGAGCTGGCTTTCAACTAAAACTGAAAATCTTATCAAATAGAATTCAAAATTATATATAATTATATATAGGGATATTTGGGTTAAATACAATGGTACAAACAAGTATTTTCTGAACTATTTCAAAGTAAAAGTGTTCCTGACTTATACTCTGTCTATTTTTGAAAATAAGATGTGTTCATATGTCAATGCTGATGCATAATGATTTATTACCACTTGATCATTTGAGTTGTTGAATTATTTTCAGTGAAAATTATTACAATTAATGATGGTAAAAATTAAAGTTGATATTCATAAGATTGTTTTATTTGTGTTTACTTTACACTGTTAAATAAAGAATAAAATCCATGTTAGATAGAGCATTCAGCAAGTTCTGCAGTAAAAGCAGTAATACAGGTTTATGTCAAGCTATTTGAACTGACCTGATGACATTGACAAAACCAAGACTAAATAGGAAATAAATTCATGCATAAGAATATAAACCAACAATTCACATATTGATATTAAGGCTACTGTACTATCTATATCAGCTGACTGTCAAAATATTTCTCTGAATTTTTGCAGACCAATTCAATTTTATGTAAAATAATTGATTATTAGATTTTGAAGAAAAAATATTTCCCCATCTTAATGACAAAAAGTTTAATTACTGATCGAGTAGGGAGATGGACAGAACACTTTTTAAAAGTGGCTTAGTAGATCAATTCTCAAAGTAAGCATATACATATATTGTTGAGACAATTTTTCTTATGTGAAATTCCTGCATGCATGGGTGCTGGGAGGGGGCGGATATGACCAATTTAACTGAAATAATTATTGTCATTTATTTGTTATAGTTACATCCAAATATGATTCGGGCTGATATCAGTGAAAGAAAGAAACTATTGGTGACTGTGTTCAACTATAAAATAATATGATAATCAGATGAACATCTAAATTGGATATTTCGCCTTCTGAGGAATAAGTTACCTCCTTGATTTCTTTTTCTGACCTTCACTTTTTAAATAACATCTCTGCACATACTTTTTCATGCAGCAATGTTTTTTCTTAAATATACATATTGAAAAATGAATTATGATGGACTTCCACCCACCCACCCCCCCCCCCCCCAATAATCTTATTGGTGTTTGATTTTATCAGAACAACTTGAAATCTCTTAGACATGTTAGAGTAGACTGGAGATTCAGTATTACATTTAGAGATGAAGAGCATATCTTTCTTCTAAGCTGAGGTCATTTTAAATAATTACGCGCCCTTCAGAGAGCTTTATAGGTGATAGACTTTTAGTGTAAACTGTTTCAAATAAAAAGAAAAAACCTCGAATATTTTTGTAAGAATTTTACATTTAAAACCCTCTTTCTAAACATTTATATATGATATCTTATTTATGAAGTGGAAAACAAAAATATCCAGAAAACTGCATTGAAATCATAAGAAATCTAAACATTTAGAAAGCTTTTATTTCAAATCACACTTATTATTAAAAGTTGGCTAATTTTAAGTACAAAAAGGTCAGGAAAGATGCAACTTACACAAAATATATATTATATATATATATTTATTTTATATATTCATTCTGACCATCATTATAGTACTTATATAATGAAAAACAATATTGGTATATGATGTTATTGTTCACATTTTTTGTCAAGAATATCTAAGTCATTTTTCATTATGTTGAGAATTGCACTTTAAGTACAAAAAGGTCAAATAAAATGAACTCAGAGGGTAAAACCTGACCTCCTTCCTCGCTTTTTCTTGGTACATAATATTTTAAATGATTGTTTTGTATGCAGATTTTCACTAAATTTATGATTCAACCACATTGAGGAGTAAAATACCTCATTTATAAATGAAATAAGTATTTTAATTACCTTATATTTGCCCTTACGTCCGTGTGTCCATGTTTTCTAATTTTAGATGAAAATGATTGATCTTTAAAATGTCATTTTAAAAAAAAACTTTATAAAATAGAAAATTTGACTTATTGTGCATCTTGAACCAGGGAATATTTTAAAAATAAGGTACAATATGATCTATTCAATTTAATAATACTTGGTTTTTATGTTACCATTACCCCTTTGTAAAAGCTTAAAATGCAAATTTGATATACTTTTAAACCTTGTACAACTTTCCCCCCTCAAAGTTGCCTATCGATTTTATTTTGCATATTTATAGTACAGATGATCACTAACAGAAATACATAATTTATTTTTCCAGCAGTGGTTGTAGATTTTGCATATAAAGTGATAAAGATGTGCAATTTTTGAAAATTGATAAGCGCCTAAATGCATGTTCTCCTCCTGTTGTCATGGCAACAATTACAATGAAATATTTTAAAATTTTATTTTTTCCTAAAAATGGGAAAACTCAATCTTATAATAAATACAGAAAGCAAAATACTATATAATATCATGTAAAGGAATAATTTACATAGATGTTTAGCTAAAATCATTGTTTTATTTTCAAAGATTTGTGCACCCGTAACTAAGGAAATAAATTTCCTTGGATACCAGTCCCATAGTATGACAAAAATCATTGTTTATCAGGGATTTTGTGTGAAGTAGATTAAATTCAATAATATACAAGCAGCTTTTCAAAAAATCATTTTTCCACTTTCCATGGAATGCTTGATGCTTGTTGATTTTTACTCTTTAAAAAACCTTGAGTTGATGCAAATTTTCAAAAAAAAGAGCCATTGGTACTGTATGCTCCTAACAGGCATTAATGCTGAATCTTAGCGATAGGTTTCATCAGATGCTGGAGGAAGTTATGGTTTCTGGAGCAGGTTAAAGTTTTTAGAGCAGATGCTCTTTAATGATTTTATCTAAGTTACTACTGCTCCTAACATCACCCAAACTTGCAATAATTGTTCATACTTTTGCACTTGACAGGCATAAATGCTGAATCTGAGCCAAAGGTTTCGGATGCGCTGTAGGAGGTAAAGTTTTTGGAGCAGGTTAAAGTTTTTGGAGCAGATGCCCTTTGATTGACAAATCTTAGTTATTATTTCAATTTTTTTCAAATTGAGATAGATGATGCATCTTTCTTTTGATGTAAAATTCTTATTTATACCATGAGAGAAATGTTGATGGTTAACTTATAAAGAAGAGTTTTAAACAATTTTGAATAAGACAGGTGTAGTTTTTAGCTCCACGAGACAAAGTCTGGAGGAGCTTATGCTACACCTCTGGTGTCGGCATCTGAACCTGGTGAAAGTTTTTGTTGCAGGTTCTGTATCAAAGTTATTACTTGTCCTATCTTCACCAACTTGCATGGATGATGCATGTGGACCTATTTATGGGCTTAAATTAAGGCTTAGATGCTGAATATGGGCCATGCATTTTAGATGCTGGAGAAAGTTAGGTTTTTGGAGCAGGTTTAAGCTTTTGGAGCAGGTGCCCTTTGATGGCCATTTCTAAGTTACTACTGGTCCTAACTTCACCACACTTGCTTGGATGGTGCGTCTTATGATACTGATGCACCTGAAAGGCATAAATACTAAAACTTAGCCAAAGGTTTTGGATGAGGTTTTTTGAGCTGGTTAAAGTTTTTGGAGCAGGTGCCCTCTGATGATTATATCTTAGTTATTACTTGTCCTTGCTTCACCAAACTTGCATGGATGGTGCGTTTGATAATAGTTATGCACTTAAAACAGGCTTGAATGCTAAATCAGAGCCATATGTTTCAGATGCTGGATGAGATTAAGGTTTTTGGAGCTGTTTAAAGTTTCTGGAGCAGGTGCCCTCTGACGATTATATCTTATTATTACTGGTCCAAACTTCACCGAACTTGCAAGGATAGTGTTTCTTATGATACTTATGCACATGACAGGCTTGAATGCTGAATCTGAGCTATAGATTTCAGATGCTGAATGAGATTAAGGTTTTTGGAGCTGTTTAAAGTTTTTGGAGCAGGTGCCAATTGATGATTATATCTTATTTAGTACTGGTATTATTTCATTGGACTTGCAAGGATGGTGCCTCTATGATACTTATAGAATTGACAGGCCTAAATGCTGAATCTGAGCCATTGGTTTCGAATGCTGGATGAGGTTAAGGTTTTTGGAGCTGGTAAAAGTTTTTAGAGCATGTGCCCTTTGATTGACAAACCACCATTATTATTGGTTAAATTTTTATCAAATTTGAATACTAGATAATGTAACTTGTGATTCTAATGCATTCCACAGGCATGGATGCTGAATTAGAGTCATAGGTTTCAAATGCTGGAGGAAGTTTAGTTCTTAGCTCACCTGAGCTGAAAGCTCAAGTGAGTTTTTCTGATCACAGTTTGTCCGTTGTCCTTCTGTATGTCCGTCTTTAAACCTCTTCTCTAAAACCACTGGGCCAATTTGAACCAAAGAACTAGGTACAGTTTCAGTCATATTTTGCCCTGTTTTAGAGTGATTTAAAAAAATATTAGCGAGCGCAGCTCGCCGGCGCGCAGCGCCGGCGAGCGAAGCGAGCTCTAAGAACCAGTGTGCGCGGGAAAAAGAACGAGCTAAACCTACAGTTCATCAAACAAAATTTTTTGTCTACGTCCCATAATGCTCTCTAATGTTTTCACCCGTGGTGCTATGCCAAAAATGGCTGACTTTTAACTCGTAATTTACAGTGACATAAAGTTTGAAGATACGTTTTGAGTACTGCATATGCTATGGCGAGACTCAAAAGATTTGCTACATGCTTCCATACCTCCGTATTGAGTCGAGAAACGTAAACAAAGACGAACAAAGTAATGGATGACGTCACAGTGCACTCGCACTATATTTCCCGCGATAAATTTAGAGGTGGATCAAACATCTGTAATGCGTGTACTAGCTATTCCAGAATAGACTGCGATACCTGCCTCATTGACGGATGATTTGTTTTTATTTTTTTTTGATTTAGAGATTTTATGTATATATATATATATATATATTAGCAAGAGCCATACTTTACTGTCATATCAACCCATTTTTAAGCTAATTGTGCATGCTTGAGTAGGGAGGAAATAAACAATAGCCCTAAGGACATTTTGAAAGAAAGAAATAAAAAGGAATAAAATGAAAAATAAACATTTAAAAAAATTATGTAGATATTGCATATACCTGGGAAATTACACACACCTACAAACAGGTACCGGGCTGGCTCTCTCTCTCTCTCTCTCTCTCTCTCTCTCTCTCTCTCTCTCTCTCTCTCTCTCTCTCTGGGAAGGCGGTTGCGCTGTATGTATCATAACCATTAAAATTAGTACATTTGGCATACTTATTGTAGAGCAATACTCTCTCAAAAATTCTTTGACGTTCGTTGATACCTAAATAAAACTATAAGTTGATAATGATGCAAGGTATGTGTAATTCTTGCTGCGCTCGCCATAACGGTAACACCGTAAAACATATTACCAAAATGGAAATGTAACATTTATTTACACCAAAATACCCGTAAACTACAAAATCTATAAAAAGTTACCTGATAAGACTTTCACAAGGGTAATTGTGACGTCACAAACAGTGCATTTTCCCGTAATTTTCATTAAACTGAGCAGAAGACACATATTTCTCGGTGGTTTTTTGAATAGAAAACTATGTCCGCAGCCATTGCCCACAATGAAACTCACATTTTAACTTTATCATGTTAAAACACTTAAAATATATTAATTTTGTTGTGGGCGACGGCTACGGACACATTTTCCTCTTTAAAAAACTATGAGAAAATGCGCCATTTTTCACCATTTTTGACTAAATCTTAGAAATGTGCCAAATGTTGAAGTCATAAATATTGTTTGAAACAAGATACAAGTGTATAACTTGGCATTTCATATACACACATGTTCAAGATCATATATGTGTATATTCACAAGTCTTTAATACATTTTGAATTTTAGGGCAAATATTAAAAGAAACTGTACCTTCTTCTTTGGCACAAAGCATCCCCATGGAAAGGTGATTTAATATAAATTGCAGAAATGAAAGACCAATCTTTATTCAAAACAGAGAAAACCTTGAAACTGTAGAAAAAGGAGGTGCATTTTTAAAAAATCTTTTCAAGAACTACTGAGTCAAATTCGACGTATATCTGCAAAAATAATCCTTATGGAAAGGAAAACATAAATTGCAAAAATTATAAGCTAATTCTGTTTCAAATTTGAGTAACTAATAATAAAGAGATTACAGCGGTCAAACAGTGTACGACTTCGGGTTCGGTATTCCATATCTCGAAAACGAGGTTATTTGTTTGAAGCAGTCATGTTGGACGCATGACAAACGGGTTAAACTGACAAAAATGAATTTGCTGGTTGTGCAACACTTAACGTGTGAAGGAATATTTGAAACATGCAAAATATATTTGTGCCGATTTTGTGAAGTAAATTGAGGTTAAATATTTCAATTCGTTGACATTTTAACTTGTGACTATGCGGTGGTTTTACATGGTAGCTTGTTTTGATTCTCGTTTCATTTTCGTTGATTATGCTTATTAATTTGAGGGGAACTATTGCCTGTATTTTGGAATTTTTACATATCGAATCAAATATAGACTTCGGTAATTCAGATAGTTGATTGTTTACCTGCGCAAAATGAGCAAAATATGATGCACTTACAAAATATTATAAAACAATATACCTTTTATTGATAATTTGATACGATCTCTACGTTATGGTTGATTATAATGAAACGTGTTTTGTTAAGATGCTCTGCATTTTCAGTCTAAACGGAGATTGTTTTCGCTGCTAGAAATATATACATGTAGGTATATTATATATGATGACAAATAAATTAAGCTCTTTCTTTGTTTCAGTGCATGTTTCTTCTGTTTTGTTTACAATTTTCTCATTACATGTAACTTACCATATTTGAGCAGGTCGGGTACACTACCTTATATGGATAGCATTATTTAACACGTGACAATATTTTCGTCAAACAGATTCTCCAATCCAGTGAATGAGTTGCAATGCATGACGGTCTACAACGTGTTTACGATTCAACAGACGCACGTGGTTTTTGTCTGTTTTATTCACAATATTTAATTGCTTGCCGGAATGTTTGTACATCTTGATTTTTACTTTAGAAGGTAAAAAAGGAAAGATTACGTAACATTAACTTTGTTCCATGCTCACATTGAAAAATACTGTTGTTTTAGTTGATCAATTGTTGCTTCCAAAATGATCAGTATATCAAACGACTGACAAACATACGTATACAAGTACAAACAGGTTTTGATAAGAAAAAACTGCACAGTTGTGTATTGGTGACTTTATCATTGTGCACTAGAAATAAATACAGGTAACTGTACATTTTTAACATACGTGAATAGCCACGGTAGTCAAAATGCACAAATATACAAACGCAGAAGCGCAAGCTGTGCAGCATATAGTATTTTGTCCGTTAAGCATTCTGATGAATGTCCCTGAAGAAAATATCAACGCGCATTCTAATAATGTTGTCTTAAATATGGGATATCACGTGAAAAAACGACACTCACTGCTTCTAATTCTATAGGACGTACCTCTCTTTTGAACATTGACAATGGGGTATTTAAATAGGTTGATATAAGTCCTCATATGCAATATTTTTTAAATGTGAGCATAGAAATTGAAGTTCAGACATAATTGTCCAGATTAATTTCATAAATTCTGAAAAATCATTCAAAATGAGTTTCCAAAGGACAATTCAAAATGGTATATATTTTCAATACGCTTTGTATACACTGAAACTTGTAGTAGCCCACAGTGCCTTGCAACTCATTCACCTGATTGGCTTGTCGATAACAGTAAACGGATGGCTAATTTAGTATGCAAATTTATGCCGACGTCACAAAATATAGTGGTCTCGACCTGTTGAGTGTCAGCTTATTATAAGCAAGATACTATGGTGTTCCGATGGGGCCACTTCGACCTTCGCACTTTCGCCCTTAGGTCGAGGTGCGAAGTTGCGAAGGCGAAAGTGCGACGGCAAAGGGCGAAGATGCGAAGGCGAAAGTGATACTAATATCGTCGCATTTTTATAATTGTGGAACTCTCTATCGTTTAAAGACAATTTTAACTGAATAAAAGGACATCTGAGGCAGACGATGAAGTTTTTAGAATTTATTTTCAACAGCCTGCGCAGATCCATAACTTTTTCGGGGGGGGGGGGGGGGGGGGTTGATGGATAGTTATATTTGTCGGGCGGGGGGGGGGGGTTGTTTCCGAGACATATTTTGGAGATTTTAAAATTAATAAAATTAAAGAAAATGGTGGAATAAGATGGCGCAAATGCCCATTCGGTTTAGTAGTGAAATACAATTTTGAATTTATTTTTCCCCAATTAAATCTATTCAAATATATTAAAATAAAACTTTGCAAAAGCAACATTTCTAACTGTAGTCAGTTTTTGATATATTTAACAAAAAATAAGAAAAATAAATATTGTCGGAAATTTTTGTGGTATCGAACCCGTAACATAAAAACCCTAGATATATAAGGTTAGCTTATGCCAGGTGCTCTAACCACTGAGCCATTTCAGTCACAACAAAGTGGGCTTTTTAAATATTATGTGTGACTAATGCTAAGAAATACCGGACTTGTATTATTTTTTCAAAACGTTCAATTGTTGGGATACGAAATGATATTTTTAATGTATAGTGGGTCATCTCTCCACGTTTTTGTTGATTGAAATCGGTTTGTTTTCCAATAGAGTTTAATTAGACTATGAGAAAAATATGGAGCACAGACCCACTCTATAAAAGAAAATGCCTTGAAGTTCTAAAAAATGACAGTATTTGCAGGTTTTGATAAGTACACGCCTGTTTGAGTCAACATATTCCAAGTATTGAACATACCTATTGGTTAAAAATCAATGATTCGTTAAATATATATTGTTTTCAATGATTTGAAAAAAACCCATCAGATTTATTGATACTTTAATTTTTCAGTAGCCTGTCCGACCGCGTATGGGCATTTTACACGCCTTATCTACCCATCTTCTTTTCCAGGGGGGTGGGATCCGGACCCTCTCTCCCCCTTTATTGCATGTGTGAAATTAGTTAATATTGAATTTTCCGGGGGGGGGGGGCGGACCGACCCCCTCTCCCCCTCTAGAACCATATATAAGCACGGAGTGTCGCATATAATGAAATTAGAATGTTACTGTGTTTGATCCACGGTAAACAGACAGCTGGTAAGTAACAGGAGTCTGGAAGTGCATAATTATGTACACATTATGGCGGACATTACATTTTATGTGGAGTATATAATGATTAGGCATAGCCAGTACTGGTAAACATGTATGTCACATATACACATTAAAATATTTATATTTACATCTACCAAGCATAATTTCCTCTATTTCTTACGGAAACTTATAGCTAATTCATAGCTCTATAGAAACAGCCAGACTGAAATCTACGCGCCCTATTTATCGATTGGTCGAAATCTACAGCGGCTGAAAGTGACAGGACTGAAATTGACACGCCCTGTTTATCGACTGGTCTGAACCTACAGCGACCTTAGTAAAATCCCGGACTGCACGAAATAATCATGTTTCTTTTAGCTAACGTACTTTTGTACAGTAACAGTAATTTAGTGAATTTTACTAACTTTTCGTAATCAGTTTATTAATTAGTTAAAGAAAGATGTTAATATAAACAATAAAATGCTTTCTTTGATGATTCATGCGGGTTATGAAGGTAGCGATCATTGCAGGAAAAATTTACATAACCCGCTAACGCGGTATAAGATATGCTAACTACTTTCTGGGACCCCCTCCTTATACGATGATATGAAGTATACACCAACTTTGGTGGTTTTTCAGACACAGGGAGAGGGGGGTCTGGGTTTTCGTGTATTTTGAAGGTAAAACCAGTCTCAAAATAGTGGTATTTTTTTTTAGTTATGTACACTTTACACAAAAGTCTATAACATATATATAACAATTTGACACATATTGTTACTTATACCTAATACATGTATTGGATTAAAAACAAAATATTTTAGGCATTTATGAACTCCCAAAATCTAATCTTCAATATTCTTACATTGAAATAGTCTATTTTCGTAGAAAAAAATTCCAAAAATATACAGTCATTAATTAATGATTGCACATAGACCATCTGGTTTTAAATGCAATTATATATTTACATTGTACCTTCGACCAGCTTTTAAATATTGAGAAATTTTTGCTTGCATCGTAATAGGGAAATGACAGCACAGTCTACACTTGAAACAAAACTGCTGGGATTTCCAGTCGATTCTTGGTCGAAGCCCCAAGTTCAGGGCCCTGGGGAATTTGATGCAGCCGCCATAATGAAATGACCAACACTGCTTGTTTTAAACACAGTTTAATTGGGTTGTTATCAGAACCTGTCAACATGCATAAGGATCAGATGTTTATAGAGCAGCAGAATTACAGTCAACATAGCACAGCTGGTGTATCAATGAGGTGTAACATTGAGTCAGGCATAATTATAAATAAAGTGAAACACAAAATGCTAACTTTTTAATGTAAAATTTATCAAATCATCTACAGTCATGCATACTTTGAAAATTTTAGGGGGGCGTGCGCCCTTCACGCCTCCCCCCCCTTAAATCCGCCAGTGGAAATCATCTTGGTTGTAGCCATTTGTTTGGAAAATTTGTAAAATAGAGTGATATGCCTGTCAATACATTGCAGTGGCGTCGGAAGCAAATTGAAAATTGGGGGTTTAAGTCAGTAAGACCTTATCAGAAATCTTACCAAGCAATAAAAAGGGGGATTTATAAGTTTGAGTACGACTTTGTCTAACTTTGCAAAAAATATTGGGGGGGGGGGGGCTTAGCTAAGGTCAGAAAACATCACACGAGTTCACGCCAGGTAGACAACACTCGTTTATAATATGGAAGACCAAATAAATTTTTGAATATTTTTTAGTTGAGCGCATTGAGGTACAATTTTCTTCTTCACATATAAAATTTTTTAAAAAATATAAATAGTACAAACTAGTAAGTAGGTGAAGAAGAAAATGTACCTACTTGTAAATGCTATAAATAATAGTACCTTTGAGTACCTTTTTAGCCGCATACAACGTTGTCGTATCTTCTTTATATAGAAGATCTCGAACAACAGGCAGGGGCGTAGCTAAGGTTTGTTTAATGTGGAAGCAAATTAAAGCAGGGGATTTGGCGAGTTTTCAGCATTTCAGACATTTAATTTTGAGTATCCAGAGAAAGGAGTTTCATCAAAATAACCCCCGTTTTTTAATGTGTAAAGTGCTTACTTCATCATCATCATCAAATTAATGATAAAGAAGAAAAAGTAGTGCCTGATTTATGGTGAGTTTAATTTAATTATAATCAAATAAGTCTTGTACTTTCTCTCCTATTGATCTATAACATTTTTGTCTACAAAAATACTCTTATAATACAAAAAATAATCATATACATTGTACTGGTATTTAAACTTTAAGATTCCGTTAATTCTCTCTATTTATTCATAATCATTGTCAACCTGTCACCCAGGTTATGAAATCGTACACAAATAATAATAGAAAATATTAGAAAAGCAATTTATTATTTTTTTTCATTTATTGAAAAAAGGGCAAGTCGTATTTGCTTTTTTCTCAGCAAATTCTGAGATAACAGCTGCTACATTGACTTCGGTATCACAGTAAATGTGTATAGATGCTAAAGACGGCATTCTTTGTCCCGTCATTGTTGACCTGAGGTTTGTCTTTTGAAAATGTTAGGATAAATCAAACTTTGTAATTGAACAAGCGAAAGACCTAGCCATCGCCCTGATTAAAACTAAGTCATCTGTACTACGAAATCAGATGATCTCATATAAAAAGAAAAACACGTTCACTTTTAATATACACAAATTATTAAATGCAATCATAGTTACACTGTATGTCTTTGCTTTTTACCGTCTTCCTTGGAAGACGGTATAAAGAGTTGAAATAATTTACAGTCTCCGGGCTGTGCACTTCCTCTCCTTTGTGATTGGTAGACAATACATGATGTGAAAATTTACAATTATTTCATTGGTTGATTATACTATTCGGCACAAGGGAGATAATTTTTCGACCACATTTTGTACCTAAGAAATGAATGGTCCGATATTCCTAATCATGGTATCATTTTGAAGGTGTTATCAAATGAATATACTCCACCAAAGGAATTTTCAAAATATTAATTATGGGCCAACTAATTACACCTGAATTTTGTATTGAAGTCTATGGGCAACGTATGTTTTAATGCGATATTGTAAAAAGTAACTTAAAATTTGTAAAACTCTCTTGGTTAATACATGCATAAACTTTCTCTTTATTAAAATATGAATTAAAATGAATCATTTACCGCAGATATTCTGACGAAATTAAAATTTTCTTTTTTTCAACAAGGGGAGAACACTCTTTAAAAAATTTTAAGGTGCAAAATGACCGGCTTCTTATAAGTTGTCAGTCATGTGAATTTGGTTCATTTCACTTTCATTGTTTTTTAGCAGTACATATTTAACTGGTTTTAAACCATTCAAAATTGTTCAATATCCCTTCATTATATATTGAATACCTTAACAATTTTCGTAGATTTCAAATCTTAAAAAGTGAGAAAACGAAAGAACAATAAAAATGGCTCTTAGTGAAATTCAGGCATTCATTTTTCTGTTAACTAATTAAAAGCAATATTCTGTAACATCTCTTGAAATAATTTGTTCTTTTCTTTTTGTTTTGATTATACAAATACCAATGAAATTTCATAAGGTATGGCTAATATCAGTAAAAAAGTTTGTATATTAGAAACGGTGAAACTAATATCAGTAAAACTGAATGATACGGAATGCAGTTGTATTAACTTTTATTTTACTACAGTGATACAACCCTTCCTAAGATCTCTTTTACCTGCTACAATCGATCTGAAATAAATAACACGCTGTAAATAATTTTCAATTTTAAGCACGCACACTTAAAAGGCACAATTTAAAAAAAAAAAGAGTTCGGCACGCTATTGCATGGAGAAGAAGGCGACATTCATATAAAAATAATTAAATTGTCTTTGATATCTTATTGCTGTTAAGAGTTTGCTTTAAAGACGGTAAGCTTTTTTAAAAAGCTAAACTTGTGTTATTGTATCAATCATGCTTGTTATTTGTGATGCCAGAAAGTGTCCTATAATTTGGAAATTATAATTCTATCAGTTAATCAAAAAGTATTAAATTTCATATCAAAATGTTAAATATTAATGATAAAGTACATTTTAAGGTTGTTTCGGTGTTTTCAACGGGCATTTCGGTGAATTACGGACATTTTCGATTTTCGGTAATTCTACAGTTACTCCCCTTTGTAGGTCGAAAAGTCTTGGTTCGAAATGTATCGGGTCGAAAATTCATCGGGTCTTAAAATCCCGCACTCACAACACGTTGTTTACAGTAGCAGTGTACTATCCCGCAATTTCGTGGTTTGTTTGTTTGTGGACATATTTATTGTACCTTAGAAGTAAGTTAAACTAAAGGAAAATTATGCTTTTCATTTTATGTTTAAGATGTTCAGCAATTGAAGGCTAAGGTTGAGTATATATGCAGATTATCACTTGTAATGAATTTACTGTACGTTTGTTACAACACCACTATGCTTAAAGTAAAGGACTCAATGTGATTTATGGTATAAACAAAAAGGATTCAATACTGGGGTTAATTTCTGTGAAAATTCTTCGTTTTTGGAATTAAATTGCATATGATTAGCATTTTACTTTCTGGATTTGATCGAAAAGACGAGTTTTAACTAGTTTCAGGGAGTTCTAGTAGCACTGCCAACAATGCGCGTACGATTTTCTGCATTGTGCAGTTTAAAGATGTTGGCACCTGAAATAATAGTAATGTCAATCATCCGAAAATCACTTGGTTATAAACATGAGGACCTAAAATGTTCATTTATTTTATTTGTGACCTATGTCACATGCCATTTTTGAAAATATAGGGACCCAAACAGAAATGATAATTTTCCTGAAACTTTTGCTAAAAGACATGGAAGTTGATAATTTGAAGAATTAATATTCTTTATATATTAAATACAAATGTTTATTGTTTGAACCATTATTTTGGTATGATTTTAATACAGTATGAAGTTGAACACATGTAGTGACTATAAACAGTCTGGGCGGACTCCGAAGACTCCGAAAACGGAGTAAACGGAAGTGATTTCTCCAAAGAAAAAATACTCCGAAAAAGGAGTTCGGCGCATGCACAGTTAATCAAAATATCCCATTTTTACGTGAAAACAGGGCACTCAGGAAAATTGATTGTGCAAAGCGGATTATTCATATGCAGGTCTGAAAATACGTTTAAATGCTTTATAAGACATGTTTCAACAGAATGTATTAATTTGGCAAAAATATACGTTCGTTGGGCAAATCAAATTTTATTTGCTGTCAAAGTTTGTCAATTCTGTTTCCGATGACGAAGCCAATAAAGTGAATAAATTAATGTTTTTTCCATGATTTCACTATTATTAAAGATAATTTATGTGCTAGGGTGTGAAATACACTATTACTGTTAGTTTTTTTTATCCCGTTTGTAGTCATTACACCGTTCTTTTGATCATGCGCTGACTCGCCAAGTCGGCACTTCTTAAAACCTTGTATACATCGTAATTTTGTCGTATTAAAAAAAAAACATTATCTATATTAAAGGCTTGAATACTTACATTAGTGCAACAATTAATTTTCAATTTCCATACTTCCAAGTCTTAATTTGAAGTCCGATTTTCTTATCTTATAAGTCCTGGTCGACCACGTATGAGTTTTAATATTTGTATGTATTTTTCCTGTTGTTTACCGAAACATTTCCACTTTTTTTTAAAAGTATTATTTTAAGATTAATCATTTCTGAGTCGTTTCCATATTTTTTTTCACGCTTCTGAAGGATTTCAATCTATTTTTCAATCACGTTTTTACGGGAAAGGGAGGCAACTCTCCATTATTTACATTAGCTACAAAACGGAAGTTGAGAAAATCGCAATGCATGACAGTGCCAAATACTTCGTTTTCGGAGTTTACTCCTTTTTCGGAGTCCGCCCAGACTGATAAAAGTAAAATCTAAGTCAAAGTTTAAAAATTTTTGCTTTACTGGTGGTTTCAAAGGCCAGTACATAATGGACACAACAACAGATGTTACAAAATTTTGGAGTAATCAAATTATAAATAACGCAAGTACTGGCGTGCGACCAGTTCTCGCCGAGTACAATTTCTCGCCAGTACATTTTGACATCATTTTATCAACACATAAATTAAAGATGAAAAATGATGTAGCAATGTACTGGCGAGAAATGGTACTCCGCGAGAACTGGTCACACGCCAGTAGGGGACATATCTAAAAAAATTGAGATATAGCATAAAATGAGCTAATTTTAGACAGAAATTAGAGTTAATTTTTTCTTAACTTATTTGAAATATAAGCTAAATATGCCTAAATATACTACTAGAATTAATATGTGATGGAGAATATTCAGACTAAATTGGGATGTACACAAGGTATAAATAGTTGTTGGTTTATCTTCTTTTCCATCAAATAATAGGAATTTAGATGTCCCCCATTTCTGAGTGTCTACTGGCAGCCATTTTCCTTTATACATGTTAAGGTGGAATAACACATCCTCTCAAAATGGCTGACCTCTGAACGTATCGATATTTCGTTTCATTAAAAGAATTTTTTTGGTGGCAACATGTAACTTACTCCATAGCCGGGTGGATATGGACTCGGTCTTGTGATCCTAGATCCCAAGTTCAAATCCTGCAGGGGCTTTATGTTGTAACTTACTGAATTAATTATGTTAGATAATCATTTTTTATCCCAAACTGCATTATTATTCCACCTTAAATGAATTTTTTAACCGAACCGAAACTGAGATCTGGATCGGAAAATCAAATCAATAGGAATGAATCGGGGTGCACCAAACATTTTGGTGCACGGCACAGCCCTAGTTCAAAGTTTAAAATAGAAAAAGCATATGCTATGAAATAGAATGTTACAAGCAACTTTTGTTCAGGTGAGCAATGTGGCTCATGGGCCTTTTGTTTTTTAGCTCACCTGAGCTGAAAGCTCAAGTGAGCTATTCTGATCACATCTGAGAAAACATTGGATTATAAGAAGTGTATTTTCAGTCCACCTCAGCAATTCTAACTTGCTATATAAGTTAATTGAAGGAAATTTTATTTCATCAATAATTTTATTGGTTTTGTTTTGAAAATGATTTGGTCACTTCTCAAAATGGACAAGTAGTAAAGAAAAGTTCAGAATGTAGAAGTCAGAAGTTTAGTCAAGTGAAAAATGACAATAACAAACTGTCAACCATCTCAAAAACCATAAAACGAAATACTAATTCAGAGCAGAGCAACACTGACCTCTAAAAGGTAGAGGTAGGATCAGGTGCCTAGGAGGAGTAAGCATCCTCTGCTGACTGGTCACACCCGTCGTGCACCTAATGTCATATCGGTAAAAATGTCATTATCGGGAAATATGTCGTAATTTGGGGGAAATATCATAATTGGGAAAAACAGAGAAAATTCCACGGACAATTTGGTATATAATCAATAGTCCAGAGCAGAGCAATCATGGACCTCTGAAAAATCTCAGAGGCAAAATCAGATGCCTAGGAGGAGTAAGCATCCTCTGCTGACCAGTCATACCTGCTGTGTGCTCTTTGTCATAATCGGGAAAAAAAGGAAAGTCTGTAGACAATTAGGCAATTAATTATGATCTAACAATTAGTATGAAAAACGTCAGTCAGCATGCAACCCAGTGGAAGATTGTATTTGCTGACAAGATCATTGTATCGACCATAGCACTTACGAAAAGATGACTTCAAAAGAGACTGTTGATAGTCCTGTTTTATCAACTTGTTTGTTAATAGCTTGCCTTGCCTTAGAAACTGTTCATACAAAGAGCATGCCCTTGTGTATCAAATAACTGAGAGACAAAAACACCATATGCAGGTGTTGAAGATATTTTGCTACCTAAGTAAGGAAAGTTGACTATAGAAAAATTGAAGTCATCACTTTTATCATAAAGTTTTGTTGTTAGGTTACCATTAATGTCCATTTCTAGTAAAATATCCAAATATAAAACAAATGACGCAGTCTCTATGGTATCTTCTATTTCAAGTTCACTGGTATACTGTAGACGTGGAAAACATTACGGTGTTTTTAATTTCACTATGTTCACGGTCAGACAATTTTCAGTGAACATTTGAAGCCACCGTGAATATTCACTGTGTATTTGCAATCTCCGTGTATGCCGCCATTACAGATGTTATTGTTAGATGTGTGCATGATGAGGCCTAAATTATCACTTTCCTATGGTAATTATAGCCCCTTTAAAAATGCAAGCATAAATATTATAATGTATGATTAATGATAATTAGATAATCAATTATAACGGGACATTCGATTGACCTCTATCTTTTAACACCTCTCAGCTCTGCGGCCTTATCGAAGCCATTGTTGTGAAGACGTGCGTTAATTGCCACTTATTATTTCGGACATCTCCAAAGATTCCTGTACACCCTGCGGGTTGCTTGCAATTTGCCATTCATATTGAGCAGTTCATTTTTAAGATTAATTGATTATAAAGTCGTACAGTTTTTAAACAGATTATCCCCCTAATTTTCATGCTTAAAATGCCAGGTGCGCAATATACAATTGTGCGTACGTATTATCTTCGATAAAATACTTAAATAATTTTTCTGATAGTATTTAACAGATAAAGGACAGTAACTTAAAATGATTTCAAAGAAAAATAATGTAAAATGTATGGTAACGTTCATTACATATCATATATGTTTTTCAGTCTTCATTTTAATTGAAACCAATTGGCTGTGAAATTAAAAACACCTTGAAAGGTATTAACACAGGAAATCGTAAAATTTTAGACACACGGAATTAAAGACTTTTACAGTATATCAAGTTGACGTAAGTATCAAAATAACAATTGTTAATTGATAATACGTCTTCAATATACCTGAATGTTGAGTTGAAGGCCACAGCGAGTGATTTATTTTTTTCACGTACAAGTATTTAAATAAATTCTGCTGGACGTAAGAATACAAAAATAGGACTGCTAACAATGGGGCACAATCCCCAGTCATTTGAGTCTCTTTGGTAACCTATTGTCTTTGGTTGTGCATTGTCTATTACATTTTTACTTTAGACTATGGTACTCAGGTGACCATCAATGCCTGTGGGCCTCTTGTTATTTAATAATTTCAAGCAGTCAAGTTCAAATTAAGAATGCATATAAATTGATTGTCTAAATTAAATTATGAACCTTGATATTACAGAGTACTCTCGTGAACAAAGCCACAATGGAATCTAAAAGATCTGAAGATTCTGATGATATCAAGATTGAAAAAGTCATCATTAAACGACAGATAACTCTGCTTCATGGAGTGGCCATAATTGTAGGAATTATAATTGGCTCTGGAATATTTGTTTCTCCAGTTGGAATATTAAAAGAAGTGAAATCGGTGGGCTTTTCATTAGTGATGTGGGTATTATGTGGCATTTACAATACTTTGTGTGCCATATGTTATGCAGAACTGGGAACTACAATACCTGAGTCTGGTGGAGAATATATCTATATCAAAAGGGCATTTGGTGATATCCCAGCTTTCATCTGTCTGTGGATAAACTTTCTCCTGATCTGCCCTGTTGGAATTGCAGCCTCTGCACTGATATTTTCCCTGTACATACTAAAACCTGTTTTCCCAGATTGTGACATTCCAGAGGAAGGACTTGCGTTAATAGCTGCGTGTATTTTTTGTAAGTATCTTTATGAGCAATTCATTGCTGTTATGATCATTGGTTGTGTGATCCCATCTTCAACATTGACAGCAGTACCCACAACATTATCTTTTATAATCTAATCATATAGTGTATCAATCCTATTGTATCATGAGTGTGTATTGTTCCTCTGTAATCTTCTTCTATCATGCATTAATCCTATCAGGTTTAGGCCAAAAAAAATTAATGATTTGTTTCTCAGGCACCGCCGCATCAGTAAAATCATCGCCGCATCAAACTTTTTTATCGTTATTTTTCCGGATTTTTCATATCTTATCAATATCGGTTTTCTCTATTATAAAATCAATGTAAACAAACGGGTCATACTAAAACACGCCTGCCGACGCCTGCCGGGGAAAACACGCCTGCCGAGAGAAAACCGCACGCCTGCCGTTTACCTGATGGATTATTTTAATATTTTCTTTGATATTTTATTTAACTTAACTAAATTAAGTATCATAATAACAAAAAGTTGACTTTATATTGATTATTTAGCACAAAATTAGCAAAAATGTTCAATGTTGGTAAAGATAGATAACTCTTACGTAGAATTCATACGCCTGCCGAGGAAATCTAGACGCCTGCCGTTTATTTGATGGATTATTTTACTTTTTTCTTTGATATTTTATTTCTTTTAACTAAATAGATGATAATAGAAATCAAAAGTTGATTTTATATTTATTAATTAACACAAAATAAGTAAAAATCGAGTAAGCTGATCGCTCTTACGAAGAAATCATACGCCTGCTGAGGAAATCTAGACGCCTGCCGTTTATTTGATGGATTATTTTACTTTTTTCTTTGATATTTTATTTCTTTTAACTAAATAGATGATAATAGAAATCAAAAGTTGATTTTATATTAATTAATTAACACGAAATAAGTAAAAATCGAGTAAGCTGATCGCTCTTACGAAGAAATCATACGCCTGCCGAGGAAATCTAGACGCCTGCCGTTTATTTGATGGATTATTTTACTTTTTTCTTTGATATTTTAGTTTACTTAGCTTAATAATTGATAACAGAAATAAAAAGTTGACTTTAAATTCGTTAATTAACACAAAATTGGTAAAAATCGGTAAAATAGATAACTCTTACACAGAATGCATTCGCCCGCCGAGAAGTACACGTCTGCCGCTTTACCTGCTGGTGGATGATTTTAAATTTTTTTATTTATATTTAATGTTTTGTAACTTGATAAATGATCAGATTAAATAAAAATTAACCACATTTTTAAATTAACACAACATGAGAAAAAACATGGGTAAATATACGCGGAATCCATACGCCTGCCGTTTACCTGAAGATGATTTAATATTTTTCTTACGTTAGTATTTTATTTCACTGTACTAAATAGCAAGCATAGATAAAAAGGAAAAAAATTGCGAAGGGCTTAAAAATAAAGGGATAACTCTTATGTAGAAATCTTACGACTGTCGATTTAATATGCACGCTTGCCATTTTATTTATGTCATTTTTATTTGTATAAATTAATTTATGAATTACTTAAGATTGCTATATATATAGACTGTGCCTTATAATTATGTTCAAAACTTTACTTATTGCTGCTATTGATTCATCATATTATATGAAGTCGGGTGATACGAGTATGATATAATACATGTATGTATGTCATCCCTTTTAAGTTTGACAAAGTTTTGTTTTCTATCAGAATTTAATATTTTGATTGCGCCTGTCACAGAAGCTTTTTATGATAGAAATACAGGGTAAGATTTATCAACACGTCTATAGATACAAAACGCCCAAGGAATATACATGTGTACGCTTTTACGCTGGTCGAATACCTATATTATTGCATTTAATGATTTTTTTCATTATTTTTTTTTCTTCAGTCAGCTGTGTACATGATCATAGAATAAGAATGAAATAAAACTGTCTGTGAAGTAAAGAGGGTTACTATTAATCAATATCATAACTTTTCGCTTAACGCAAAAATTTATAATCTTGTATTTTCAAACAATATTTTATTAAACTTTACCAAGTAAATGAATAAAGACATAACAATTAGATTTCAATGATATTAAAACGTAACACGAAACGTGTGCATCAAGTATATTTTTTTCCGGGGGAGGGGGATTAGCATTTAGGTTTGTCCGGGGGGGGGGGGGGGGGGGGGGGTGGTGTCGAGGCAAATATTTGGTGATTTTACTAGTATGTAAAAAAAATATTTTCCAAGGGAGGTGGGGACTCCGTCACCCCCACTTCCGTAAGAAATTTGTGTTTTACCGGGGGGGGGGGGGGGGTAACTCTACCCACCTCCCCCCGAGTAGATCCACTCATGAAAAGAATGAGTGAAAATCATATACAAAGCCAAAGAAAAATTCTTAGATCTACCCCCCAAAAATTAATGAATGGTGACTGATATAAATATTTGATGGACGTTAATGAGTTATACTAACATTGTTATTGTTAACAAGAACATTGATATTGAAATATCCTAATCTACGACAGCTTACTGATCACAGGGCCGATCTATGATACTGTTCCACGATCAAGTATGGTCTATAGACCAATCCTGTTTAAAGTTTTTCTAAATACTGGATAAAAAATCGTGTTTTAAAAATGTTAACCAACAGAAATTGTGTTTTCCTATACAAAGGCGTCGGAACCGGGGGGGGGGGGAGCCCCCCCCCCCCCCACTTTCAATTTGCTTCCGACGCCACTGCTATATATGGAAACCCTTATGAGAAAGGAGAGGGCTTTAGAAATGTGGCGTGTACATACGTGTATATAGTTGTTTGCGTGTTAAAGGAAGAAAATAAGCTGTTTTCTTGCATCTCTATCTCTCTCCCTCTATCTTTGTCTCCTCTCCTTCTTTCACTTCCTCTCTCTCTCTCTCCTCTTTCCGTCTTTTCCATCCACTGCCCTCTCTTTCTTTCTCTCTTCATTAACGGAAACAATTCAAATATCAAGAGAAAAAAATAATAATAAATGTAGTTGCACCTGCGTTCAACTGTTCTAGTACATGTATTTTTCAATAAAAAAAAATTCAATAAAAATATGGAGAAAACTGCAGCGAGTCGGTAAGCGTAAGACATTAACATTCCAAATGTTCGACATCTGAACGTGGTGGTTTTTTTTCGGTTTTAATTTATTTCATGAGTAAAAATTTTCTGAGTCAAAAATGAACCCGATATTCTATGCAGATCGGTTGTCTTTGAACTTAATGAACGTAAAATATCTTCCCGACAATTTTTATATTAATCAACCATACTGACTATAATTAATCGTAGGTCGTGGAGGTTTTGATAAAAAAAAAAGACAAAAAAGAAAGAATAATGCATGCATTCGTAATTATTGATTCTTCAATGTATATGTTACATTAAAGTTTTAAAATTCAGAAAATTTAAAACTATCTATAATGTTACATTAAAGTTTTAAAATTCAGAGAATTTAAAACTATCTTTAACAAGTTATAGATAGTTTTAAATTCTCTGAATTTTAAAACTTTAATGTAACATATATAATCATACCATACGGCTTACAATATCATTCACTTCACTATCCCTCAAACGGTTACACTCACAGTTTTGTAAATAAAAAAATCGGGACCACAATCTGAACATGCACATACAAATTAATGTATTTTTATCTCATTTTATTACAAATCATGTACGAATAACAAAATAATTTACTCATTATGTTCTTTGCTATAATATTTTGGGCGAATCGGGGTTGGGGCTACATATCCAAAGATAACTAATGATCGTTGCTCTACTGATACACGTGTATACATACACTAGGGATGGGACGATCCACCGATGCACCGGTGCATCGCGGTATTTATTTTGACGATATTTGGATCGATACATTTACCATTAATACAACGATACCTTACCGAACTTTTTTTATTTTTCAAAAATATCCGAGCTTCATATATCGGCTATTTTTAGTCCGTGCGCCTAATATGAAAGTACGAAGATGGTGGAAAACCTCGTAAAGTTGTCAAAACTGTTAGGAAGCTAAATATGGAGTGTGGAAAACTTTTGGAGTACTTGTTTATGAAAAACTAGTGTACACGAGACTAAAGTAATTTGTAAATTGTGCATCGCTCATTATGAATATAACAAAATAACTTTGGACATGCGGTAATTCATCGACAGATTGAATAAATTTTAAACTTTTATTCATGTTTTCATTTAATTGCAATGTATCGTGATATGTATCGTATCGCATCTCATGTATCGTGATATGTACCGAATCGGCTCAGTACAGTATCGTCCCAGCCCTAACATACACGTGTTAGTTTCTTGTGTATTCTGTGTGAATTGAACGGGTTTTTGTCTCTTAAGAAGCAATAGACCTTACCTACCTGTATATTGGAAGACGACCGTGAAGCACACACCTTGTACACAAGCCCCCTTCTCTCTCTCTCTCTCTCTCTCTCTCTCTCTCTCTCTCTCTCTCATGTGTTTTAGGTGACTGAGAAAAATAGTTATGAACGAGTCGATCTTCCTAAGTATGGATACTATGTATAGCCTTTGAACTTATACCTACTTATCAGTAAGTAAAAGGCGCGATCACCCGTGGGTAATCGACGATGTATATCCTCGAGAAGCTTATAAAATATACAGAAAAACAAAACGTATTTTGTAGGGGAAATTATCATTCATTATTATTTACGAGACAGTCCAGGCTTATGTAATAACCAAGAATATTTACATGATTTGAATCACTTTACAACGTTAAACCAGGGTTCTTTTTTTCTCTATTAAAAACTGAGACCATAAATCGTAAAATTTTAACCCGGTCACATTTTCATCAGCTTGGGAAAATGAAACGAACATAATACTGAATGATAGCCTCAAAATAAAGCATATTCTGAACATGAAGCTGCAATAATTATACCAGTATATTGATTGTGAATATTGAATCAACCTAGAGAGTTCTGCTTTGATTTGGTAATTGCATGCTCTATAAGTCTTCTACGAACAGAATAAGTCATCACTGGAAGGTTAAGCGTGTATTGGGTTTCAAAAGTCTATAGTGGGGTATGATTGAGTCTATGTTAGATTTTCTTGTTAGAAAAAGCCGTTGTTTTTTTAAATATTCAAACTGATACCCCCATACCCCTCTTTCCCTTGAATGGATAATTATCCGCTACACTGATATCATGCAATGTAAACTTTTGCTACAGGCTTATGAATGTCCTGTACATGTAAATATTTGATTTTAAAAACGCAGCGAAACAGAATCAGAATCTAGAGATTTAGATATAGTTTGGTGAACTAGGCAGTGAATGTCTTGAGATGAAAAAGTTTTTAAGATGTAAACAGTTACAAACATTGTACAGAACTAATTGTGTACGAAATTGTAAATGCACTTTGCTTAAAAAGTCTAACCTTTCCCCATATACATTTACTAGAATTGATCATTTAGGAGCATAACTATTTATAAAATCTGGAATGCTTACACAATTTAAGTACGCTAGCCTGTTTGTTTAAGAAAAACATTATGTAGCCTTCATACACGGATAAAGGTTATGCCAGTCCACTTCTCAATAGAAATGAAATTGTCGAATTGCATCTTTTGAATTAATTGAGTTGGTGTAAATATTAATTTCCATTACATGTCTTGAATTTTGTATTTACATGTTCACCCAACACAGTATTTACAGTTTGACTCCATACGTATTTCTGAACTTAGTATAACAGTGCATTAATTATATATATTCACATCAGTATACCTTCCTTCTTATTTCAGACACCTCTTTTAGATCGTATGAATATATAACATAATATATTTTGATTATACGTAAAATACATGCATAATTTAAGGGTTCTTCGAAAACTAGAGACCATCTTTAATCTTAAAATTCGAGCAGAGACATACAAAAGTCATGTACATGTATATTATAACAGTACATATGTCCCTGATTCGAGTTTGTAATATATCTTTAATTAATTGCAACAAAAGAATAAGGGTATGAAAACACTAATACAGTATAACGATAACTATGTAAAAAGCTGAAGTTTTTCAAGAAATAAAAATAAAAGACATGGATAAATGATTATATCAGCAGGCTTATTACAACTCAGTGTCTCGGCAGGCGTAAGCAGGGTAAGAACTCTTTGTCTTCTTTACAGAATTTGAACATTTTTAATAATATTTTTCATTAAACAGCGAATACAAAATAACCTTTTATTTCTTTGATCATGTATTTAGTTAGGAAACATAAAATATCCAAGAAAAAAAAATTATCAGATAAACGGCAGGCGTATAGATTTTCTCGGCAGGCGTATGCATTCTGCGTAAGAGTTATCTATTTTACTTACCGATTTTTACCAATTTTGTGTTAATTAACTAATTTAAAGTCAACTTTTTATTTCTGTTATCAATTATTAAGCTAAGTAAACTAAAATATCAAAGAAATAATAAAAATAATCTATCAAATAAACGGCAGGCGTATACATTTTCTTGGCAGGCGTATGATTTCTTCGTAAGAGCGATCAGCTTACTCGATTTTTACTTATTTCGTGTTAATTAATAAATATAAAATCAACTTTTGATTTCTATTATCATCTATTTAGTTAAAAGAAATAAAATATCAAAGAAAAAAGTAAAATAATCCATCAAATAAACGGCAGGCGTCTAGATTTCCTCGGCAGGCGTATGAATTCTACGTAAGAGTTATCTATCTTTACCAACATTGAACATTTTTGCTAATTTTGTGCTAAATAATCAATATAAAGTCAACTTTTTGTTATTATGATACTTAATTTAGTTAAGTTAAATAAAATATCAAAGAAAATATTAAAATAATCCATCAGGTAAACGGCAGGCGTGCGGTTTTCTCTCGGCAGGCGTGTTTTCCCCGGCAGGCGTCGGCAGGCGTGTTTTAGTATGACCGAAACAAACGCTCAGAATAAAGGCTTGTCTCTGTCAGTAAAAACGTTATTTTAGCTGACACATCTACCCAGTGACCAACCTAGGGGGCTACTTGGGCTATATACAAGTTTATATAAATATAAGGACTCGCTTTGTGGTTGGTAACTTCGCCAGAATTTCCTCAGAAAGAGAGGTTGAAGTTGCCCTGTATTCTGAGTTTACGATCGTGAAAGTTAACTCCAAAAGCAATAAAATGATAATCATCTAATTCAAAAGACATTTTCATAGCCTAAGGTAACCCCTGTTGTGATTCATAACTAGTGACTGTCTTATTTTTAGAGGGTTAAAATTACGGTTGATGCATTCTCACACTGTGCACTGAAAATTACAACCGATGTTTATAACTTTAGGTGCTGATATTAAAATTAGTTGGTAACTTGTAATTAGTTAATAACTCTGCCAAATTCGTGCTAAAATAATCATAAAACCGTTTGTCTACAGTTATCTTTAAAATAAAACAGATCCAACTATATGACGGTTGTATATTGGGTCAAAGGGTTGGACTAATACCTCCAAAATACACTGAAACACATAGACTGATTTCATTTGTCATTTAGCCAACACAATTACGAAACATTTCATCTACAAAATGTATGAATACACCTAATAAATTAAATTTAAAAAAAAATGGATAAGATTTTCAATTTTTTAGGAGTTGTTTTATTTTAATTGACTTGCTTTTATTCCAATTCAAATTAAGGTTGAATCTGTATATTCTATTCATGTATTATCATTAGCATTATGCCATTTTCAAAGAATGGAAGTCTACCTGATTTCTAAAATTTCTCCTTATTTTTCTGTGAGGGAGAATTTCAGAAATGAAGTCTTCCTATACTAAGTTTGCTCTAGGTTGGTCCCTGTTAACACTATCACTGAAATTTCTCTTTTATCTTAAGAAATTGAAGTCTCTGTGATATTGCCTAGTAGCAGGAATAAAGGACAATTGAATTGTTTGGGAATTTTATGATGACTAATTTACTTTTTCTTAATTTCTGTCCTCAAGGCACTGGAGATTGATAAGAAAACACCCCAAATGAATGCTTTATTTGATAAATTTTTATATGGCAAATTCAACTGTGAAATGCCATAGAAATTCCCCTATTTCAGTTCAGACTTGTGTTGTTACTGTGGAGGGGAAAGATGGGCCGCAAAATGAAGCAGGGGCACAAACCATTTGTCATGTTTGTTCAATTTCAAAAACTCAACCTTCGAAAATTAAAGGAAACAGCTAGAATCAGCTAAAAAGAACAAATTAAAAACAAATATTTAAACTTTGCCAATGTATCAGCTTGATGAATATCTGCTGATGAGTACACAAATAAATCATAAAATATGGGTTAACATCATTGTAAATTTTGTCTAAAAAAAAACAAAAAAAACAAAAACCTGCCTGCCTCATCAAAATTTCAAAATTTTGGCCCGAGAAACTAATGATTAATTTTTTTTGGCCTTATCATTCAATTTATCAGTTTTTGTTATGTTAATCATATTCTGCCTTTTCATGAGCAAGTAGTTTTTTAGGTCAACTGAATCACTCAGGTGACCTAAGTATTGCAATTTGTTTTTGATGTGGTCATGAGTCGTGTAATATGCACTAACAATATTACATTCATAACTTTCTTGAAAACTACAAGGCTAAGGGGACCATTTTTGGTCTGAAGCATCTCTATGGTAAGTAGAATCTAAATTTTGAATAGCATGGCTCTACCACCCCTGGGGCACCATGGGCAAAGCCAAATATGCCAAAAAAGGGCAATTTTTTCAAAAATCTTCTTTTCTACTCCCACATATGTGAGGAAAAAACTGAATGCATGGTTATGATGTCCATGAAGCTATCTACCAAATTTGTTAAATTCATGCCCCCTGGGTCAGGGGTTCAGGTTCTAATGTGGGGCCGATATGGTCATATAGTAAAAATGTATAAATCTTAGAAAATCTTCTCTACTCCAACATTTATTTGTTAAAAACTAAATGCATGGTTATGATGTCCATGAAGTCTTGTACTTAAATTGTGAAATTCATTACCCCTGGCCTAACAGGGGTTTTGGCCTTGTGTAAAATAAAATTTGATATGTGAATTTAATGTTATCGGGCACGGTCTCTAAAATAAATGTAAGCAATAAATGTATATAGTGATTTTGTTGCAATAAATAAACACGGTAATGCAGTTGGTTTGGTCGAGCATTTTAGATAGCACTTGTTGTGGGTTTGTTTGTAAACAACCATACCATAGGTAATCTTGTTTCAAACTGGAATTGAAATTAATAAAAGTATGTTTTATTATTAAAATTAGGAGCACACTATAAATGTATTCAAACTATAAACCTGTGAAAATTGTTCAAAGACTTTTTAAAGCAGAAAAAAAATAATTTATTTTGGAACTTTGAAATTTCTACGAATTTTGTAGCCATGATGAGTTATTGTATTGTAAACGCATCACTACCTACCCTGGTTATTTTTAAGGAAATATACTGACTTTTGTTTTTAAAGCAGCACAAAACATAATTCATTTACTTTTTTATTCTTATATTATTTGATATAGGACTATTAATACAGAAATTCAAATTATTGATATCATTCTATTTAAAAGAAAATGTCAGCTCGACTACTTTGTGGCCGTTCCGGCCTTTGATTTTCTTTTTGTTTTAGTCACTTATGTTTATTGGTTTAAGAACTCTGCTTCTTAGAGAAACTTCTAGCTTTTCTTTCTACATTAAAGGAAGACCCACTTGTTGTTTTGCAACAAACTTTGCTCTAGTTATTACTATGATTGTCAGTCATGTTTTCTCAAAAACGCTTCAGCTGATTTTCTTAAAACTTTCAGAACTTACGTAAGACAATACAATGTATTTGTAAGAAAATTGTCAATCATTTTTTTTTATCGTTACTTCCGGTCTCAAGATATTAAAGATTTTATGTTTTTGCTTGTGCCATATTTTTCTAAAGAATTATGAAAGATAGAACTGTTTCTAGTATTTATTTCAATTTTCATCTCTTTTTCATATGTAGGTCTGCTGATAGCTGTAAATTGTCATGATGTGAAATGGGCAGCAAAGGTTCAAGTGGTCATAACTGCAAGCAAACTGATTGCCCTTGCAATCATCATCATTATTGGAATGTACTACATCATTGGGAAAGGTGAGCTGAATTTGCAATTTTTAGGTCACCTGAGTCTTATTGCTATCATACATTGTCCGTTAACAGTTTTACAGTTTTGTTTTATTCTTGAAAACTACAAGACCAATTGTAACCATTCTTGCTTTAAGGTATTCAATGATATTAAACAATTTTGAAGCACTTTAAACTAGCTAGATATGCATTGCTTGATAACTATGAAAGTGAAATGAACCAAATTCACATGACAGACAACATATAAGGAGCCGGTCATTTTGCACTTTAATTTTTTTTTTAAAGAGTTATCTCTCCTTGATGAAAAAAAAAATATCTGTGGTAAATGATTCATTTTATTTCATATTTAAATAAAGAGAAAGTTTATGCATGTATTAACCAAAAGAGTTTTACTAATTTTAAGTTACTTTTTACAATATCTTAATAAAACATACATTGCCCATAGACTTCAATGCAAAATTCAAGGTGTAATTAGTTGGGCCATAATAAAAATTTTGAAAATTCCTTTGGTGGAGTATTTTTATTTGATAACACCTTCAAAATGATATCATGATTAAGAATATCGAACCATTCATTTATAAGGTACAAAATGTGGTCGTTATACATCGAATATGTGACCATATCACCCCCCAAACATTTTGGGTAAGGCCAAACAAAAAGGCAAATTTTTCAAAAACCTTTGTGAAATAAAACCGTAAATGCACGGTTATATATGTTCATAAAGCCCACTACCTAAATTGTGAAAATTCATGACTCCTGGGTCAGGGGTTCAGGCCTTTAGGGTTTGACTAATGTGCCAATACACTACAGATGTACAGTATAGTGAAAATGTATTCTTCAAAATCTTCTCTTTCTCCATATATATTTAAAAAAACTGATTGCATAGTTGTGACGTCCATGATACCTTCAAGGTAAATTGTGAAATTCATAGCCTTTGGGTCATGGGTTCAATCCTGAGGGCAGGGCCAATATGGCTATATTGTGTAAACATGGTAAAAGTACATGTATTTATTGTTAGAAAATCTTTTTTCTGCTTCCACAGTAGTGGGAGATAAATTGCATAATTATGATGTCCATGAAGCTCTCTACATAAATTGTGAAATTCATGGACCCTGGGTCTGGGGTTCAGGCCTAGGGTGTGACCATTATGACCATATATTGAAAACATATTAAATCTCGGAAAATCGTCTTTTCTACTCTTGTGTATATATTTGAGATAAAGTAAATGTATGGTTATAATATTTATGAATCGTTCAACCTAAATGCAGGATTATGATATTTATGGATACTATAATTTAGGCCAAAAAAAAAAAAGTTGTGTGTTTCGGGTAACCTGACCTAACCTACAAAAATGGCCCGATCCTACCATTTTTAGATGCCTGATTTTATCCGACTGTGAATTTTATCTTATTTCCAATAAAAAATACGTTTTTAAATATGAAACAAACAAACATTCTTAGGATTCAGGCAAAAAAAATAGATAAAATAAAAAAAATCCCCACCTACCTAACCTAATTTTTTCATCAGTGTTACCCTAAACACACTATTTTTTTTTTAGGCCTTATCATATATTTTATATTATGATAAATTTGAGATGATTGGTCAAATACAATAAATTCAATGATGTATCATATCATATGATGTAATATCATATCTATACAATATATACATGTACATCATATGTAACAATATAAAATTGTTTCATTATATATTACAGTATTTTATTGTATCATATGATGAACATGTATATATTGTATAGTATCATAAAATGTAATATCATATTTTATGTATGTTTGCATTGATATTTATATTGTATCTTACAATACCATATGAAATGAACATAACAATTTTTTAGCTCACTGGAGCTGAAAGCTCAATTAAGCTTTTTTGATCACTTTTTGTCTGGTGCCCATCTGTCTGTCTGTCCGTAAACATTTTACATTTTCAACTTCTTCTCCAGAACCACTGGGCTGATTTCAAACAAACTTGACACAAAGCATCCTTAGATTAAGGGAATTTAAGTTTGTTAAAATGAAGGGCCACACCCTCCTTCAAGGGGAGATAATTAAATATCATTGAAAATTTGTTGGTTATATTTTTAAAAATCTTCCTCTCCAAAACTATTCGGCCAGAAAAGCTGAAGCTTGTGTGAAAGCATCCTCAGGTAGTGTAGATTAAAGTTTTTTTCAAATCATGATCCCCAGGGGTAGGATGGGGCCACAATGGGGGGGGGGGTCTAATTTTTATATAGGAATATATACCGTAATGTCTCGTGTATAATACGCACTCGTGTATAATACGCACCCCCAAAGTTGACCAAAAAATGGCGAAAAAACAGTAGGTCCTATGTATAACACGCACCCAAAAAATGGCGAAATCAACGGTCGCCATTTCCCCCTAAACTATCGATGTTTCATGATAATTTTATAATCCATGCACAAATTCTTTAATTTTGTGATCGGAACATAGCACAGACGATGAAATTGACGGCCACCATTTTACCAAATAACTATCGATGTTTAATGATAATTTTTATAACCCAAGCGTAATTACTGTAATTTCGTGATCGGAACATGGGCCAAGCGATATTAGAGTCAAAGTTCTTACAATTTTACTTGAAAAGGACGGCATGATTTACATGGGCGGTATCAAATATCATTTGACATTTCGTAAAGAATTTCTTATACAACATCGGCGAAGTTGAAGATCATCATACGTAGAGAAGAACGGCAACCGAGCTTAGTGCTTAAAAGTAATAATGTTTGCAGATATAAACCAAGCAACATCAAAACATATGATTTAATTGATTAATTATACTCAAACCCTTTGATTGTTGTTTAAATAAACATTGTGAAGAAACGTATGTATGTTATCAAGTCGTACAAATGATCGATGTAATTTTAGCAGTGTCTATGTAAAGTAATAACGTTTAACTGCATAACTGGACACAAAGTAATTAAGTTTAATAAAATCAGAATAATTGCTTATTTACATGCACTTGAAAACACCCTGTGAAGTCCGACACGAGACAGGTGCATGCTTCTGACACCGGAAATTGTTAAACAAACATTGACCACGCGCCGAGTCAACAGGTGGCTGCTTACGTAATGGTGAATACACTGGCGATATTTAAACTTGTTTGATGCAAGAATAGTGTATACTCTATTTAACAATAACAAATCTAAAGGGTTGTTGAAAACAAGTGTACTCTCTCAAAATGATATAATTATACTGCTTTATATTTAGTACATTTTCAAATTTTTTATTATACGTATGTGCAATGAACTTGTATATGTTTGTAGTACCGGTAGATATTCATCATTGGTTGCCAGTGTTTTAGTCAGGAGCTGTACTATATTTTAACAAAATATTGTATAATATTTAATATTACTTATGTTTGCAAAAGATCTATCTGATAGGCCAATTGCATTGCATACTAAGTGTGCTATACTTCTTTCTAAAGAGATACAAGAACTGTTGTTCAGGTGAGTGTTGTGGCCCATGGGCCTCTTGTATATCACATGCAGTTACATCTTGGCTTTTCAGTATGTAATCTGGGCCCTCCTCATATATTCTATTCTATTATTATATATTTAAAATATTCCATAATATCATTAAAATTAAATATGGCAAGATTGTTGAATTACAATCTGTCGACATTAACCATGTAAACCACTCACTTATGTTGCAGATACTCAAGAGGATGGGTGCATTGGTCAACAGATTACCCACTAGATCTACCTGAGCTATTGAACCATAAGCTATTGGCAAAGAAAAATTTCATATCTTTCATCTTTATAACAATATTTTCCTATAGCTAATAATACATAGCTCTTCTTTTCAAGGAGACCCAGTATAGTCTAAAAAATGGCCATGACTATCCAGCTGTCTTTGCAGCATAGAAAAGTATTGTTACAGCGTGAAATGCTAATTTGTACAATCAAATGAAAAAGAATTTCTCCTTAAAAAATTATTAAATCCATTCAATACCATTCAATACCATTAATCAAGGAAGGTACTCTGGTATAATAACAATTAATGGTGCATTATATGTAAAGTAAGAGAAGTTAAACTGTCAAGTGTCTCCTCAAGGATGCTAGGCTTGTATGTTTCAAAAGCTGAAGTAAGTGATTGTTGCATCATTTTGAAAATTCATACTGGCCTCAATTTGGATCATGTGAGGATATATATTAAAAATATATATATTAAAAAAATCCATTTGCAATTTACTTAGAATTATAGATCTGATTTTGGAGACCAAAAATTCAATAGGTTAAAGGGAGCAGGAGATTTAATTTCCTTGTTGCTCAGGTGTAAAAGTCTCTATAGCTCACATGGTGCTTGCCAGCACTTTGCATCAACAAGCTTTCATTGTTGGAAACTGCAAATGAAAATTTTGTTCTCTTTCAGGTGAAACAGAAAACTTCCAGAATGCATTTGAAGGCAGTGATTATCGCGCTGGTGCAATTGCAATATCTTTTTATTCAGGATTTTGGGCATACAGTGGATGGTAAATAAAACTTTCTATTTTTTGCAATGTGTAAAATATTGTTATGTGACAAAATCTAACATGCACATTTATTAATTATACCCCTCCAAACTTTGTTTGGGGGGGGGGGGGGTATTTAGGAATTACCTTGTCTGTCAGTCCCTCTGTCCGTCTATTTAAAATTTGTGTCCGGTCCATATCTTTTTTATGGATAAACATAGGAAGTTCTTACTTCACACAAAGATTGCTTATGACCTAAAGGTGTGCCATGACCTGGACTCAAGGTCATTCAGGCAAGGTCAAGGTCACAGGCAGGAAAAGTGCAAAATCCGTGTCCGATCCATATCTTTCTCATGGATAAATGGATAAACATTTGAAGTTCTTACTTCACAAAAAGATTGTTTATGACCTGAGGCTGTGTCATGACCTTGACCCGAGGTCACCAACAGGAAACGTGAAAATTTGTGTCTGGTTTATATCTTTTATGTAAAAACATTAGAAGTTCTTATTTTACACAAAGATTGCTTATGACCTGAAGGTGTGTCATGATGCTGACCCAAGGTCATCTTTTAAAAAATGCTTAATTCCTGTCTGTGTCATGTCTTGTATTAATGGAAATGATTAGAAGGTAAAATTTGACACAAAGCTTGCTCATGCCAGGTCACATGAATTAATTATTAGACTATCATCCCCATCCCTCTGAAAATTGCCTGCCCTGATGTTTTATCTTTTTATTTACCTGAGCTGAAAGCTCAAGTGAGCTTTTCTGATCACTTTATGTCTGCCGTCCATCTGTCTTTCTGTCTGTCTGTCCATCCTTCCATCTGTGTCCATCCTTCCGTCTGTCTGTAAACTTTTTAGCTGACCTGAGAGTTTTAAACAGAGATTAATTTTGCTGATGGAAATATGTACATGTAGCAGAGACATAAATAATTGTTATTTGTCTCTGCATGTCGGTACATATGTGATTCATTAAAAAAAAATTGTGCTCTTTGTTTTAGTGCATCTTTACTCTGTTTTAATTGTTTACAATTTTCTATTTACTAACTATATTTGAGTGTCAAGCTTTGAGTTATAAACAAGATACAGAGCTTTGCTTATGTTTGCACACAGCTGAGGGCTTGCTTTTGTTCGTTTACATTTTAAATGCTGAAAAGGATACACCAAGTTTAAAAATCTTAATTTGAATGTAATGAACTTGTGTGAACAAAAACATGACTCAAACCTAGTAGAATTGTGAGCTCTGTATCTTGATTATAATTCTTCGATTTATGCTGAAATTTTGGTTGATCATTAGAAATGGCTTGTTAAATATTAAATCCTTGTACAGAATAATTAGTAGGATGATTTGCTGTAACTACATTTTGCACCCCCATCTTATACGATGAAATGTATGAGATCTACACCAATTTTGATAGTTTTTCAGTCATAAGTGATGAAAACGACATGTTTTTAAATTAAGATGAAATTAATGGGTGGGCTTTAGTACAATATAGTGATATTATGCCTGTCAATACATTGATAAGAATAGCTCTTTGACATATCACGTGACAACATTTTTCATTGATCAAGTGAGTGACAACATTTTTCATTTGAGTGTATTCATCAAATGAGTAAAGTTTTAAAATGTCACACAAGTTTACACCAGGTAAACAGCAATCATTTATAATGGGGAAGACCAATTAAGGTCAAGATCTAGTAAATGATTCCAGAGTGTCTTTTTGGTGATAGAACCATTATGACGTCATAATTGATTTGAAGAATCTTTTCCCATACTTTACGGCTTTAAAGGAATTGTGTAGAAAATTAAACAATTTCTTGACATTCTATGTTAAATCATGGGAAAAGTAATCCCGATACAGAGGGTTCCACTTTATCTGATAGCGGTTAATGTGATAATTCGGTTAATCTGATATAAAATCAAAACAACGATCCATTTGCTATATAAGCCATTGTAATTTCTACTGATAAACTGATTGAAAAAAATGTCATTTTCGGTTAATCTGATACGATTTCTGTCGGCCGATCAAATATCAGTTAATGTTTTCACACCTCTTCCACCATGTCCACACCTCGTGTATAACCTCTCACTGTGTAAACAGCTTGGCACGTGCCTAAAACTTGCAAATAACGGTGCTTCAGGGGATTAGTCACAGCTCAACGCACACAGATGGTCAGCTGGTCGATAGATGAAAGATACCGACATCGATAGTTCAGCCCACCCTCTAACACCTCTATATTCCTTTGTTTAATGAGTTGACACCCCTTTTGTGTACACAGTAACTCTTTACAGGGCATTAGTTTCACTTCAACACACACGGGTGGCTCACTTCTTCGTAAGATGAAAGCTACCGACATCGATATTTGTTCTGGACAACCGCACACAGGACTGATCTTACCTGTGTACACATTTTACTGTTTTTAGCTCACCTGAGCTGAAAGCTCAAGTGAGCTATTCTGATCACATTTTGTCTGTCGTCCGTCTGTCTGTCTGTCTGTCTGTCTGTCTGTCTGTCTGTCCGTCCGTCTGTCTGTAAACTTTTCACATTTTCAACATCTTCTCAAGAACCACTGGGCCAATTTCAACCAAACTTGGCACAAAGCATCCTTAGCCCAAGGGGATTTAAATTTGTGAAAATTAAGGATCACGCCCTTTTGCAAAGGGAGATAATTAGGAATTTATGAAAATTTTTGAGAAATTTTCAAAAATCTTCTTCTCATGAACCATATAACCAGGAAAGCTGAAACTTGTGTGGAAGCATCATCAGGTAGTGTAGATTCTAATTTGTGAAAATCATGACCCCCGGGGGTAGGGTGGGGCCACAATGGGGGGTCGAAGTTTTACATAGGAATATACAGAGTAAATCTTTAAAAATCTTCTTCTCATGAACCATAAGACCAGGAAAGCTGAAACTTGTGTGGATGCATCTTCAGGTAGTGTAGATTCTAATTTGTGAAAATCATGACCCCCGAGGGTAGGGTGGGGCCACAATGGGGGGTCGAAGTTTTACATAGGAATATATAGAGTAAATCTTTAAAAATCTTCTTCTCATGAACCATAAGACCAGGAAAGCTGAAACTTGTGTGGAAGCATCATCAGGTAGTGTAGATTCTAATTTGTGAAAATCATGACCCCCGAGAGTAGGTTGGGGCCTTAATGGGGGGTCGAAGTTTTACATAGGAATATATAGAGTAAATATTTAAAAATCTTCTTCTCATGAACCATAAGACCAGGAAAGCTGAAACTTGTGTGGAAGCATCCTCAGGTAGTGTAGATTCTAATTTGTGAAAATCGTGACCCCCGGGGGTAGGGTGGGGCCACAATGGGGGGTCGAATTTTTACATAGGAATATATAGAGTAAATCTTTAAAAATCTTCTTCTCATGAACCATAAGACCAGGAAAGCCGAAATTTGTGTGGAAGCATCCACAGGTAGTGTAGATTCTAATTTGTGAAAATCATGACCCCCGAGAGTAGGTTGGGGCCTTAATGGGGGGGTCGAAGTTTTACATAGGAATATATAGAGTAAATATTTAAAAATCTTCTTCTCATGAACCATAAGACCAGGAAAGCTGAAACTTGTGTGGAAGCATCCTCAGGTAGTGTAGATTCTAATTTGTGAAAATTGTGACCTCCGGGGGTAGGGTGGGGCCACAATTGGGGGTCGAAATTTAACATAGGAATATACAGAATAAATCTTTAAAAATCTTCTTCTCATGAACCATAAGACCAGGAAAGCTGAAACTTGTGTGGAAGCATCATCAGGTAGTGTAGATTCATAGTTGTGAAAATCATGACCCCCGAGGGTAGGGTGGGGCCTTAATGGGTGGTCGAAGTTTTACATAGGAATATATAGAGTAAATCTTTAAATATCTTCTTCTCAGAAACTAATCAGCTAGAAAAGCTGAAACTTGAGTGGAAGCATCCTCAGGTAGTGTAGATTCATAGTTGGAAAAATCATGATCCCCGGGGGTAGGGTGGGGCCACAATATGGGGTCGAAATTTTACATAGGAATATACAGAGTAAATCTTTAAAAATCTTCTTCTCAAAAACTAATCAGTCAGGAAAGCTGAAACTTGTGTGGAAGCATCCTCAGGTAGTGTAGATTCAATGTTGTGAAAATCATGATCCCCAGGGGTAGGGTGGGGCCACAATGGGTGGTCAAAGTTTTACATAGGAATATATAGAGTAAATCTTTAAAAATCTTCTTCTCAGAAACTAATCAGCCAGGAAAGCTGAAACTTGTGTGGAAGCATCCTCAGTTAGTGTAAATTCATAGTTGTGAAAATCATGATCCCCGGGGGTAGGGTGGGGCCACAATGGGGGTCGAAGTTTTACATAGGAATATATATATAGTAAATCTTTAAAAATCTTCTTCTCAGAAACTAATCAGCCAGTAAAGCTTAAACTTGTGTGGAAGCATTATCAGGTAGTGTAGATTCATAGTTGTGAAAATCATTACCCCCAAGGGTAGGGTGGGGCCACAATGGAAGGTCAAAGTTTTACATAGGAATATATAGAGTAAATCTTTAAAAATCTTCTTCTCAGAAACTAATCAGCCAGGAAAGCTTAAACTTGTGTGGAAGCGTCCTCAGGTAGTGTAAATTCAAAGTTGTGAAAATCATGATCCCCAGGGGTAGGGTGGGGCCACAATGGGGGGTCAAAGTTTAACAAAGGAATATATATGGTAAATCTTTAAAAATCTTCTTCTCAGAAACTTATCAGCCAGATGATTCTTTAGAATTGTTAAAACTTTGGGCCCAGGACAATTCTTTGGCCTCACAAGAAGGTTCAGAGTTTATGTACGTTTATATCCCATATATAAACAATTGTTAAGGATCTTTTTGAGAACTGCAATACTCAACATATGATATGACTATAAAATCATCCTGTTAGAAAAGATGATTATAAACATAAAAATATCCAGGGGAAAAATGGATTTTATTTATACAGGATCAACATGTATTATTATACATTGTCCAGATAGTTTGTACAGACCCTGAAACGTACTACTACACCACACGCTCGCTGCACGCTCGCTACACGCTCGCTAAACGGTTCACACGAAACGCTGAACGGTTTACACGAAACGCTGCACGCTTTGCCCGAAACGCTAAACGATTTACACGATACGCTGAACGGTTTACACGAAACGATTCTCGCACGAAACGATTTGCTCGCTTTTCACACGCTTTGGACACGCTTTTATCCTGATCGATTCGGGTCCTCTCGGATTTTATCCTTACTCTGTTAGTAAGAATTAATTTTAAGAAAACACGAAATAATTGAAATACTGATATTAGAAACATATATGTACATAAGTTTTGAATTGATTAATTAAATTAATTTGGTACTTATATTTAAAGCAAAAAATTATTTATTCACAGAACTAGTCAAAAATATTACTTCTATAAAAATATTTATTGCTCAAAAGAAATATCCATGATTCTTATTAGTCCCGTAAATAATAAAAATTCCAGAGAAAAAAATTACCGTAACACAATATTCAATACCAAAAATAAAATCCGTATGATTACAAACTGAAATCGGTTTTTCAGTATTCGGCGGGATTTGTTTTTTCTTCTCACATTAATATTTTTCTTGGTTTAAGAGAATACGATGTAAAAATACTAACTGTAAATAAACCTGTAATTATTTACATTGATAATTTGGTTTTTCAGTATTCGGCGGGATTTGTTTTTTCTTCTCACATTAATATTCTTATTGGTTTCAGAGAATACGATGTAAAAAATACTAACTGTAAATAAACCTGTAATTATTTACATTGATAATTTTGAAAGTTATGTAAAATAAAATTAGTCACAAAGGTAAGAAAAATGCTAGAAAACAACCAACTATTTTTTTTATGTCGAATCTTTCGCGTAAATAAATGTTCCGTACATAATATCACAGAGAAAAATCAATGGATTAAACAATAAAGAAAGTTGTCATTTCTAATTTGGATTTCGGAAAGAACAAGAAATAAAAAATGATTTAGATTTTTGTCTCAATATTCGTATACATAACCGGCGCCCTGCATAACGACGTACAATATATCTATCATAATCTATTTGAATTAAGTACCATGCATATTGAATCCCATAATAATTAATTGCATGTGTACACTTTAGGAAAATTTCAGTGTGTAAATTACTTGTTGTTTTCCGTTATCAGTGTTTAAATAATTAAAATAATACCTTGTAGAAATATTTTTAATCGGGATTCAGAAGAATTTACTTCCCGCATTTCATAGAAATGAACAGTATATTTTCTTTCTATGTTTACATTTAATTTTGTTCAAATTAATGTTAAATCATCTATCATTGAAATTGTGTGCATCATCAAATACTGATTCCGACTACCTTGAAGTCATTGAATTTCTATTGGCTATTGACAAAAAAAGAGACGCGTGACCATCCAATGAAAACGAATACACAGAGTTTGATTGACAGGTTCAGCCAGGTGCAGGTCTTACCCGATGTCCGAGGTTATGTGTACTGGTTGTACACAGCCTAATAGTCTCAGTAACTAGTCTTCTTTCAATACGCGTACTTTTCTTTTGTTTGTTAAAAATTAATTCAAGTTTGTAAAAAGATAAGTATATTATTTCTTATAGATGTTTTCACGAGAATATCTCATAGGAGTTTTGCCAATCAGTTTAAAGTAATGTTTAACACGACCGCTATTTTGAAACAATTAAATTGTCAGAGAGTTCCGAATGAAATCTGATGAACGTTTCACACGGTTCTCGCACGCTTTGCTCGAAACGATTTACACGCTTTGCCCGAAACGCTGCACGCTTTGCCCGAAACGCTAAACGGTTTACACGAAACGCTTCACGATTCACACGAAACGCTAAACGGTTTACACGAAACGCTAAACGGTTTACACGAAACGTTTCTCGCACGAAAGTCGCACGCTTTTTTGGTGTAGTAGTACGTTTCAGGGTCTGTATTATGACTCCATTAAGCTGATTTTATCATACCTATTGTTCCTCAGGTGAGCGATGTGGCCCATGGGCCTCTTGTTTCATTTACCAATTGCCTGTGTTAATTTCATGCTAGGCTTGCACCATTAAGAATTATTTAAACATGTAATTTCTGAATCAAAAGTGCTTGGGAACATGTGACATCGAGGAAATTCTGATTACTCTCAATTTTACATCGGGGTAGAAAACTTAATGAATAAAATTCAAATAATTTGTTATCATGCATAATTAATTATTTAAGAGCATTCTACTATACCAGAAAAAGAATTAAAATGAATTGTCCAGGTGAAAATAGGAAATGTTCAGACAATTAGCCCTTATTACTTCCTGTTAAAATGGCCGCCACTCTGAAACCATCGTAATGAACAGTGAAGAAGGGAAACATTTTCTTTTGAGCATTTACATACAAAATAACGACTAAAATGCTATTTCATTGCTAATGCAAGGTAAATTATTTCATTATAAACTATTGAGAAACAGATTATATCTTATTGTTGATAAATTATGTATTGAAACAAGTTGTATTTTTATTCTATACCAAAATTAAATACCACAAAAACGCTAAATTGGTTTATCTGATAATCGGTTAATCTGATAATTTTTGCCTGACAAACAGACTCTCAGATTAAGCGGAACCCTCTGTACCTATATTCAATTTGACATCATTTTATTAATAAAGACGAGGTCAAAAGCTTGTTTAATTCCGTTTTGGGGGAGACTGTACTAGGCATTTGTATTCGTCAAAAATGGATAAAACTCCGAAATTTCGAAATTTGTTCATCAATTCCTTCATATTTCATTGAAAATGACAGTTTAAAACATTATTTTTCATTGTATTTACCAAAAATTTTAGCCCCGGTACACCCTATCCCTCCTGTTATGGAGCATCATTAAAAGAATTTATATCTTAAATTTTATTAACCTGTAGGCACCTTTCATTTACTAGATCTTGACCTTAAGGTGGTATGGGACATCTGTCGATATTTATGTGGATTAAAGTACATTATAATAAAATACTTACACTGGTTTATAAATTTAAAATTTTGCAATATTTAACCAAAAAATGGCTTTTAAAAATATTTTGGGAGGTAAAAATTGTAAAAAAACCCCAGCAGGATTCATACTCATGACTTACAGATTCTTAGTGAACCCTCTAACCCATATAATGTTTAAATATTTTCTTCTCTGCTCCCACACATCTGTAAGGAAAACTGAATTCATAATTGTGTAGACCAGGAAGCCCTCTACCAAAGAACAAGGGACGTTAATGGCTGAAATTTGCTGCGTTTCATGCTGTCTGTTTCATCAATTATAAGGGCAGCGTCTTCCAAATGCATGGTCCAGTCCTGCACGCCAAGCACGAGTATCTCTTAATGTCTCGCATACGCGAGGTACATTACAACGCTGCAGGTAATATGGGCACAGCATCCTACCTCATGAGATCCTGCTTTGAATTTACAGTACCATGCCTGCACCACTCCTTCTCTGTATTGAATCCAACAGTAGTATTTCTTTGCAGAAACGTGGCAACTTTGAATGCGTGCACTGACCACATTTTCAACATATTCATTTACATGAATCTCGTAGTTTCCGTTTTCATTGATATGTTCATGAAACATGAGTATAGACTTGGCTATTTCTACCTGATAAGTTCCAAGTGTTATCTCACGAATTTCTTCTTCAGACAGTTGAGGGAACTCTGGAGCCACACCTGAGGCGTCAAGTTTTGTGTAAATGATCGTCGATCGATTCCCTTGGTTTTAATCAAATTCCGACGTTCTTTTGGTTGGCGAAATAAATACACCATCTTCGCTGCAATGGCAATATCCTCTTCTGTTTCTCCAGAGCTAAGGGGCAGGGTGTACTTATTATGAATTGCAGATATGATCCTAACATAGTCGGCAACATAGGGTATCTGTGTATTTGGGACTGTTCTATTAAGGTAACGCCAACTTTTCAATCTGCCATTTGCTGATTCTACCACCCAGCACACCTGCAAGTGTTTGATCATATTCGGTAAAAAAAAAAAATCTGAGGTTATTAGTCATATTTCAGAAAAACTATTACTTAATTTAGAAATATTAAGCCATCTCATACCTTAGTTAATAATCTGGAGCTGTTTGATTCTTCCATGCTATGCTGTTTAAAACCTCTCGCTAAAAACCATGGCATATCCATTCTAATTCCTAAATCTTCCAGAACATCTGAGCTGTCTCGGAAACCACGATCCATGATAAAGGTGTCTCCTCTTTGCCAATTTGTCATTTCCTCGACATTCCTTTATATAAAATGGTTGAGGATACTAGCATCATTGTTCTTCGAGTCCGCGAGATGTGGCCCGAGAATGGAACAGAAACAATTAATATACCCGGTGGTCGTTACAACCATCTTCGGCTTAATCAGGGGTCTTTGTTTATGAAGGCTGTACAATCTTCTCGAAAAGCTAAAGTTGCTTGATTTTTTAATGTTAATTTAAGTTCCGTCTAATACAAGTAATGCTTGAGGAGATTCAGTTAGCCCGTTTGAGAATAAAATTGTGTGCAACAATATTTCAAATAATTCAAAAAGAAGATATGAATGTACCTTTTTCATATTAACAGCATTGCTAGCTTCTTGAGAGACTATAGAGACTTGTTTTCTAGAGCACATTTCAACTTCACAAGCAATATCGTAATACACGACCGTGTACTTCTAGATTTGGAATGTTTGATATCGTCAATATTTGTCATCAGATCGTTAAACTGTGACCGTGTCAGACCAGTTAGATTTTTATAGTCCTTGTCTCCGAGTGAATTGTTCGGGGTGAAATTATTGGTCCCCTATGGGTTTTCACCGGAGGGGACTATAGCTTTCCTCTGCGTCCGTCAGTCCGTCTGTCTGTCCGTCCGTCTGTCTGTCCCACTTTAGTTTTCCACACTTTTTTTCTTTATGCGTTTGAGGAATAATATGAAATTTGCTGAACAGCTTCAAAATGTATAACTACAGATCAAGTTTACACTTTTGTAGCATCTGGTTGACATATTTTTGAGAAAATTAATTTTTAATATTCCAATTTTTTAATGTTCGGGCTCGATATTCTGCATAACAGTGCATTGTTTTCACAATTTCCACAAACCAGTAGGGGACGTGTATTGCTTATGCAATACTCTCAGAATGCTTGTTTATTATAGCAAGATATCGAACAATTTCCAGTAGATGACAGACATCACTATTACTGAGAAAGGTTGTGTTTCTAATCGTGGATGTGACACCGCTGTCTAACATCTCTGTGGTGAAGTGTCTGTCCATAAATTGACTTGGAAAACATCATGACCCACTTCTTAGAAGAACGCTGGAATGAGTGAACAGTTCGTTACGTGATTGTTCAGATACTACAACAGGTTCTCAAGGTTTCTTATTGCAGATAGCACAGGCGTTATGTCTATATCTGGTGGAAGGAATTGGCAGTGAGATACCTGCATATGGACCTCGAGGTGCAGACTGGCATTTTCCTTCCTTATTTCACTACTTTCGAATTCAGCACTGTTATTGAATTTATTGATGTGTAATATAACAGTCTGCATTTATTGCACACAATATCAGAATCACACAAATCAGATTAGACAAAAATTTTCTCAGATCAAGTTTACACTTTTGTAGCATCTGGTTGACATATTTTTGAGAAAATTAATTTTTAATATTCCAATTTTTTAATGTTCGGGCTCGATATTCTGCATAACAGTGCATTGTTTTCACAATTTCCACAAACCAGTAGGGGACGTGTATTGCTTATGCAATACTCTCAGAATGCTTGTTTATTATAGCAAGATATCGAACAATTTCCAGTAGATGACAGACATCACTATTACTGAGAAAGGTTGTGTTTCTAATCGTGGATGTGACACCGCTGTCTAACATCTCTGTGGTGAAGTGTCTGTCCATAAATTGACTTGGAAAACATCATGACCCACTTCTTAGAAGAACGCTGGAATGAGTGAACAGTTCGTTACGTGATTGTTCAGATACTACAACAGGTTCTCAAGGTTTCTTATTGCAGATAGCACAGGCGTTATGTCTATATCTGGTGGAAGGAATTGGCAGTGAGATACCTGCATATGGACCTCGAGGTGCAGACTGGCATTTTCCTTCCTTATTTCACTACTTTCGAATTCAGCACTGTTATTGAATTTATTGATGTGTAATATAACAGTCTGCATTTATTGCACACAATATCAGAATCACACAAATCAGATTAGACAAAAATTTTCTCAGGGATTTGTTCGCATTGCCAGACACATTTCTCCGCTCACTTTTTTTGATGCGCTTGTGGCAGGTTACACAAGAGTACAGCTTCAGTTTAGAATGTATTTTCGCTATTCTCAGAAAATTTAAAGGAATGAAACTGAATTACTTGAGATATAATTATAAATTTTTAAACGTTTCATATTTAAAACACATAACTAGGGATGTCAATTTTACTCGGTTGGCTTAGTCGATTAATCGGAGGCTTTAGTCGAGCGATAGTCGAGTACTCGATGATTTAAGGGTATTTGAAACTGTCAGTCTTTTTTAATCAACTAATGTTACTACATTGTACCACATTGATCAGATCTTAAATAAAAGAACATTGAAAAACTTATTATAACATATACTAAATGTATTTGATTTAAAAGAAATTGGAAAGTATTTTATCTAAATATCCGTTAGAAAATGTTCTAGTTTTTTTTTCTTTTTTTCTTTTGACTCTTACATATAATTGAGCTCCGTATCATCTTAGGCAAATCAAATGAGACCTGTTCCATGGAACTAAGTCATTGTCCTTGCCAAATCAACAATCAAAGTTTAATGATTAAAAAAACAAATGCCTTAAGATAATTATTGAAACAATTAAAGTTTGGATTATACAAACATTTAATTCAATAAATTACTTAGAAGAAACACAAATTAAGTGAAGTAATGGTATATATAAGTACGTGTAAATCAAAAGAGATTAATAATTAGCTGCTTCAAAAATACACAAAGGACAACGATAATAAAGAGCATAACCTATTGATCAAATATGTCGATAAAAAAAACTGTTATCAACAATTGTAGAACAAAAACTGACGCATTAAAAAAAAATAATTTTTGAATTTTATTCACTTTATTACGAGTAATTGACTAAGAAAATTTTAGTCGATGATCGGTGTTACCAAGGGATAGTCAAGTACTCGTTGTCATTCCTACACATAACTATTAGATTCAAATCGAAAAAAAAAACCTCGAAATAATTTGACCACTGGACCAAAAATCCTTTTCGCCATTTTAGCGTGACACAAAGAACGAACTATGTTTTACAATTATTTCTATCATATCACACATACATGTGCATGTACATGTTTATGTAGGCCTATAAGTTTATTAATATTTTGAACTTTTTAAATATGCATGTATTGACCATTTTTTTGTATGTGCAGTCTCCTCATTGACATGTTTCGATCCATTTGCATCACTAAATGATTTCCAAGAAGTATGGTATCAAAGCTTTTGAAAAGTTAAGATAAGAAATTTCTACAGTTCTAAGTTTGAGGTAAAATAAAAACCAAAACACTGTTTATAAATATAAAGAAACAAAAACAAAAATGCATTTATGGATTCATACACATATTAGATAAGAAGATGGAATGAAAGCCACAAAGACATTATTTCTTCTGTTCTAGATTATTTTTAGCTAGAATTAACAAGGTACAAGTTTACAATCTCCCATTTTGACAAGCCAGATGTAAAAATAAAATATTCTGCTTGGTTTTATGTCAGTAAGTTGCATACAACCTCATAATACCCAGCTTCAAAAAAAAATAATTTTTTTTACAATAATAAAATCCTTTGAAGAACTGCCCTTTTTTATTCAACTTTGATGTGACTTTTAGAATATGTCGTCAGTAAGTCAAGGGGATTATATTCCAAGGTCTTTAACAGAAATAAGAAAACTGTCATCACTTGCAGTACTCTGATGATTTCTATGGCAACGGGGTTCATTGCATAAAGTATTCTTAGGAACAATTATTATTTACGATTTTTGGCTTAAAATTTTAAACTTATGATATATATCTTATTTTATAATTTAGCAAGATCAACAGTTTAATAAATTAGCCCAATTCTCAGATTATGATCTGGCACCTTTAATGTGAAAATGGTTGACTTCCAGTAAGACACTTATTGTTTAACAATTGACCACTGCTTTCAAGTGTTACATAACAATTGATGGTCTGAAGCCATAAATAACTTTGGGCTAATCTTATGGACAGAGCTGTGTGCACTGAAGCGGTTGCACGTGGTGATTGAACCAACACAGACTGACCGAATAAACAATCGGGGAAAGAGAAACACAGTAAAAAGAAAACTTTGAATTGCACTTAATGTCACCAAGAATTGATTTTTGCCCCATTTGGATTTCTTTTCGCCAATTTTGAAAAAAATTCGCCATTGGCAAAATTGGGGAAGCCCAGCTTGAGCCCTGAATTTGACTATGTACTTCTCCAAGTGTTATATATTTTTTAAGACACAACGTCACAAGATTGCAATTTAAAATGTTTTGTTAAAGTGTTTGTATCAATCGGTTTGGTTAAATATCATCAGGTATAGGCCATATAGGTCAGTGGTTTTGGCATGCGCGGATCGATCCTGAGGTTTTTTTTTCTGTGTGTGTTTGTGGGCTAATTATGTTTTCCGGGGCGGGGGATATGGGCAATATTTGTGATGTTTTTACCATGTTAATGTTAAAAAACCTCGATACTGTAGTTTAACTTAGTTAAATGCATATGTGAAAAATTTGTGTTTGGGCTATTATATACTTGGGAAACCGTTAAGGCCTATTGGCCTCTTGTTTTTTTTACCCCTGTATGATGATAAACCATCAGATATAAGCGGTCACCTCTATTAAGCAGTCACCTTTCTATGGGGGTCATTTTACATCCTCTTCCCCCCCAAAATTTTTTCATTATTGCCCTTTAAAGAGCAGTCACCTGTCTTATATTAAATGCGGTCAGTGGTAAAAGTATTTTGATCTGAAACTGTAGTTTTGATATGTATTATATAGCAGCCAGTTTACAGTGAGAAAAGACAAGATCTAGTGGATTCTACAACATTTATTAAGCATAAAATGGTCAGAAAATGTCAAGGGACTGAATAATTTTGCCAGATTGGACAACATAAAAGAATGCTCATCAATAGTTTTACTGTATATTCCTTATTTTCTCTGCCTTTATAGGTCACCTGAGTCACTCAGGTGACCTAATGCAATTGGTTTTCGTCAATTAAATAAAAACGACCTCTTTAAATCAGTTTAAAACATTACTGTTACGGGGATAAATGTATTATCGCAATTCCTAAGAAAAAATTACAGCGGAAAATCATCTTGATTTGTAGCCATTTGTTAACGTTACCGTAATTTTGAATAAAGATGAAAATAAAGGTGGGTCTTAGTAAAATAGAGCGATATGCCTGTCAATACATAGCAGTCTGAGGCTCATTGAGAGGGGGGCTAGACTTAATCAAAAATCTTGACAAGCAAAGAAAAAAAGATTTTGAGTACAACCATGTCTAACTTTGGGGAAAAAAAGGGGGGGGGGGGCTCCACCCAGTTCCGACGCCCGCCTACGCATTGATTATACATGTAATAGCTCTTTTACATATCACATATGACAGCATTTTTCATTCGAGTGTATTCATCGATCAAGTGAGTAAGGTTATAAAATGTTTCATGAGCTTATGCCTGGTAAACAACAATCTTTTATAATGGGGAAGACCAATTAAATTTTTGAATGTTTTTAATTTGAGCGCCTTGAGGTACAATTTTCTTCTTTCACATATAGGATTTTTTTTAATAAAATACAATAACTAGCTAGTACAATGTAGTTGAAGATAAATATGTACCTATATGCATATTCCCATATATAATTTGATTGTTTTATAAAGTGAGGGGGCAGAACTAAAATAAACGGAATTAGAAGTTAACAGTGTACCCCTTCCAAAAATTTAGTTTTATATCTTGCATAGGATCTTATTTTTGGTAAAAATGGTATTTCATAAGGGTACAATGTCAAAGATTAAGTGTAGGAAAATAAGTGTGAAAGAACAATATATGATATGAGTTAAATCTGGCCCCCATAATTCGCCATTTTTTAATTGTTTCGGGTACAATAAAAAGTTAACTTATTTTTTAGTAGAGTTGATATAAAATATATTTTTCATATATTTATCTGATTTATTTGCACTTACTGGCAGTATATGACGTCAGAAGTGACGCTATTTTTAGAATTCAATCGAAATCAGTCAAAAATTGACATTTTTCTTATCTTTTTACGAATGGGAAACATAGAGCGCCTGCTTGAACAAGATAAATTTTTTTGTCACTTATTAGTCTTGGCTAGATACATCTGTGATTAAAATATTTTGTTTGTTCAAGCATGCGCTCTATGTTTTCTGAAAGAAAAACTGCTTGAAAACAAGTTATTTTATGCTAAAAATGCGAAAATGGTGGGAAAAGGTTGTCTTTACCATGTCATATTTCCATATTGTGGGCACTTGAATCAAAATGAATATTGTGTAAACACATCACATATATATCTGAACTAAAAAATCAAAGAATTACAGTACAATGATGATGTTCATTTTAGGGGGCCATTTTAGGCACATATCATATATAGTTATTTGGATACAGTTAATTTTATGGTTTTCTTTTTTTTTTCTACCGAGGGGCCATATGGCACAAAATCCTTTGAACACCCATTGTTGCTCAGGTGAGCGATGTGGCCCCATGGGACTCTTGTTTAAGCTGTTCTCTTTTATATTTTTTGTTAAAATGCCCACAGTGAGAGTTTCTATCTGCCCCAGGGGGATGGGGGATGGGAAGTTGTTTTAAATAAAACATGTCTACTAGCCACCTTGTCTTAGTTTATCTATAAAAACATATACACATAAAACCCATCTTGAAAGTTAACAAATGTGGGAAAATTATTTTTTGACTATTTTCTTGTATCTCAATATCAAGTCGTGCACTCTATTATGATATTTATAAGTTTTTCGCTAAAATTATAGGTTTCATAGCCCTTTTTGAAATATTTCAAGCAGGAAGGTTGTCATCATTACGATATTAAAAATTATTTTACTCCAGAATGAAACTTAATTAAATGCATATGAGACTCCTTGACAGTTAAGTTTGTATATGGGCTATGGTACTCAGGTGAGCGTTAAGACCTATTGGCCTCTTGTGTTTCAGCAAATCTACTTTTGATGATAAAATGAACTGAATTTAAAATTTCCATGATCAAGTGTTCAGAAAAATGGTGATGATTTAGCATTCTGCTTGTATCTCCTAGCATTACACACTTGTCATGGGATTGGTGGTTTCTATTTCAAGTTCTGAACCATTGATCCAAACTTTTTGCCTGATAGAACTGACTTGTTCAAACCAGAGACCCTAGGAGACATTAAGTAATACCCTTTTGAAAATGGTCAAAAGAATGCAAAGGGAAACAAATAAATTGAAAAATTTGTAATCCTATGGAACTGGATAGTGTTTTGCTTTGAGGTACTGTAGGGCTGAGCTAGGCTACAATAAATAAATGAAATTTTATTGATTTTTAGGTCACCTGAGTCACTCAGGTGCCCTATTGCAATTGGTCTTCGTCCGTCGTCGTGCGTCTGTGGGTCGTGCGTTAACAATTTTACATTTTTAACTTCTTCTTGAAAACTACCTGGCCAATCGTTACCATTTTTGGTGTGAAGCATCTCTATGGTAAGAAGAATCTAAATTGTGAAATTCATGGCTCTACCACCCTTGGGGTGCCACGGGCAGGGCCAAATACCGTATTTTCCGGACGACTCGTCGATGCGGACGACTAGTCGAATTGCTCATTTTTAGCCAAAATTTTAACAAAATCCTACGATACGTCGATTCAGACCATACGTCGATCTTATCACTTCAAAATGGCGTATAAAACTGCAGTAATATTATCAGTGTATGATGCCATGATGCCCCCAATATTGCTAACAATTATTATTAATGATTAACATTTAAACAATTACACTTTATACTTATGCATCATATTTTCAAATACCGGCAACATCTACAAAGTCGCCTGCATTTTAAACAATTCCCGATATCGCGTGTTATGCAAAACTAAACTTACTTTGTCAGAAATATTTTACTCCCAAGCATTAAAATAATTATTCACTCTGACTATCGCCACTGTATTCGCCATTACGTAACCAGCCACCTGTTGACTCGGGGCGTGGTCAATGTTTGTTTAACAATTTTCGGCCTCAGAGGCATGCACCTGTCTCGTGTCGGACTTCAAAGAGGGATCTCAAGTGCAGAAAGCTTAGAAATTAGTATGATTTGATGAAACTTGTTTACTTTGTATCCAGTTATATGCTTTTGTTTTACATAGACACTGTTAGAAATAGATCGATCATTTGTGCGACTTGATAATGACAATATACGACATACATATGTTTCCTAAGATTTTATCTAACAATAATCAAAGAATTGGACAATAATTAATCAATTAACTATAATCACTCTTATAACGGTACTCCTTATATACACAGGGAGTGAAATTGCCGTAAAGATCTCAGCCTTAGGGCAAGATTATTAACACAACCGGTGTCAGCCTATTGTATAAATAGTAGTATTGATAATTGCCGATTACGTATTTTAAGATTGAATTTGACCATAAAATATTTCTGATTTATACTTTCCACTAACAACTCTTTACTAATAAAATAATTAAATTTAAAAAACATCCCCCGGACCTACTGCAATATTTTCTTCCATTCAAATTTGGTTTCAATTTTACTGCGCAATGCTATCTTCCTACTAGTGATACATAGAATCATGTGATGATGTGTTTATAAAAACGGAACGGTAAAACTTTTAATTGATTAAAGACAATGTACCATTTTTTAATAACTGTTATTATTATGTATTTTAGTGTTAACAGATGAGTGAAAATGATAATTATTAAAGATGAACAGTGAATTCAACAACGTAACTTTAAATCACACAGCCAACTCAAGATGATTAAAACCAAGATTTTTAATGCTATTTTTAACAATTTTCTGACCTCGAGCCTACGACAAGTCGAACAAGACGATAAGTCAGGTGCTCTGTTTCAGAGAAAAAAAATACCGACTAATCGTCTGAAAAATACGGTATGCAAAAAAAGCAAAATTTTCAAAAATCTTCTTCTCTACTCCCACGCATGTGAGCAAAAAACCGGTTGCATGGTTATGATGTCCATGAAGCCATCTACCAAAATTATGAAATTTATGGCACCTGCAGGCTCTAGGGTGGGGCCAATATGGCCATATAGTAAAAATGTATTAAATCTTAGAAAATCTTCTTCTTTACGATCATGTATATTTTTTAAAAACTAAATGCTTGATTATGATGTCCATGAAGCCCTCTACCTAAATTGTGAAATTTATGACCCCTGGGTCAGGGGTTCAGGATCTAGGGTGGGGCCAATATGGCCATATAGTAAAAATGTATTAAATCTTAGAAAATCTTCTTCACTACTCCCATATATATTTGTTAAAAACTAAATGCATGGTTATGATGTCCATGAGGCCCTCTATCAAAATTGTGAAATTCATGACCCTGGGTCAGGGGTTCAGACTCTAGGGTGGGGCCAATGTGGCCAAATAGTAAAAATGTATTAAATCTTAGAAAATCTTCTTCTCTACTCCCATATATATTTGTTAAAAACTAAATGCATGATTATGATGTCCATGAGGCCCTCTATCAAAATTGTGAAATTCATGACCCCTGGGTCAGGGGTTCAGACTCTAGGGTGGGGCCAATGTGGCCAAATAGTAAAAATGTATTTAATCTTAAAAAATCTTCTTCTCTTCTCCCATATATATTTGTTAAAAACTAAATGCATGGTTATGATGTCTATGAGGCCCTTTACCAAAATTGTAAAATTCATGACCCCTTTGTTAGGTGTTCAGGCTCTAGGGTGGGGCCAATATGGCCATATAGTAAAACTGTTTTAAATCTTAAAAATCTTCTTCTCTACTCCCACACATGTGAACAAAAAACTGAATACATGGTTATGATGTCCATGAGGGCCTCTACTAAAATTGTGAAATTCATGACCCCTTTGTTAGGTGTTCAGGCTCTAGGGTGGGGCCAATATGGCCATATAGTAAAACTGTTTTAAATCTTAAAAAATCTTCTCTACTGCCACACATGTGGGCAAAATACTGAATACATGGTTATGATATCCACAATCTCCTTTACCTAAATTGTGAAATTCATGGCCCCTTGGTCAGGGGTTCAGGACATGAAAGGGGGGAGGGGGGCGCAATATCGCAATATAGTGTTAATGCATTATATATAATGTTTAAAAAATTTCTCCTCTATTCTCACACATCTGTATTAAAAAAACTGACTAATAATTATGTTTACCAGGAAGTCCTCTACTGAAATTTTAATTTTCATGTCCCCTCAAGGATGGGTTTTGACTCTAGGACAGGGCCAAAATGATTGTATAGATGTTAATGCATATAACGTTAAAATATTATCTTCTTTACTCCCACACACCTAAAAGGAAAACTAAATTCATGATTTTGTACACCAGATCTTAGTTTTTCACCAAAATTATAGGTTTCACAGTTCTTTTTGAAATGTGGTCTTCATTACAAATTTATAATTTTTCTACTCCAGTATGAAACCTAATTAATTAGATTCATATATGAAGCTCCGTGACAAGTTTGTGTATGGGATGTATGCTACTCAGGTGACAGTTAAGGCCAATTGGCCTCTTGTTCTTTTATAATAATTGTATAGATCTGTCTTTGTTTACAGGAGTTACCTCAACTTCTTGGTTGGAGAACTGGTTGAACCTAACAAGTAAGTTTGAAAATTAAGCAAAGTTAGTTATACCTCCAGAAATGAAATTTAGTAAGGTACAGACCCTGAAACGTGCTACTGTACCAGTTGCACGGCTGAAAATAGCTGCAGGCTTTGTGAACGGTTTGCGCGGTTTGTTAATGAGGTAGGCGTGGCCTGAACGCTTTGATTTTTCTCGATATAATTTTGTTTAGTTTTTGCCTGATCTACTTCAGCAAGGTGGTAATTATGACAAGAATTTTCTTTATTTATATGATATATTACAAATGTATTTCAATCTATTTAAAATCAGAACTTCCATCCGTTCCCCTGTTTTTGATACGTTTTGTGTATTCAGTGACAACCAGGAAGCGGGGGTAATTTTCATTTTGATTAGTCTGTTATTTTTAGTATTTAATTTTAGATAAATGTAATCATTAAGATAGATTAAAAGAACTGTTTGACTTTAATCCGATATATTTTTAATTCAACGAGCTGTCGATAATTTTACAAGGCATCTTCAGTTTTTATTTCTATACATGTACTTGAATTGAAGTCATTAAATATTTCTAATCCATTTAAAATTGCTATGAAAAATTGCCCCGATTTTATTCCGATATTTCTTAAGTTTCCTTTATTGTTGTCTTGATTCTCGGCTAGTTGTTATTTTTACAAGCATCTTTCTTTTTCTTTATTCATAATTCGTATGATCATTCTTTATTGCGTACGTCTATAGTACTATTGCTGATCAAATTCCCTTAGTGAATAGACAATGTAAAATTACACACAGTTAATGATAAGATAAACAATGAATTTCATATAAAAAATCTTGAAATCAACTGTTATATAGTTTTTTGACACAAATTTTTATCCATTTAAACATTGATTCTATGATTTTCTGCACTTGTTGTATAATCTGAACTGATATTGCATGTATAGTCAAAATATGACTATTAGTTTTTGTTTTTCCGTTAACCTAAACATGTACATGTAACATATTTCTTACGATATGTACGCATCTGGATATACACAAGTCAATAGCATTTAATGGCAATATTTATCATTCTGTTGAACAAGTGTCAGCTCTTCACTGTATGCATGCGATTTAGCTGACGTTTTACAAATTCTGACTGACCTGTTTATATTTTATTTACCTTAATTTTTACACACATACTTGTTGTAAACAGGACATGGAAAAATACCCAGTAATCAACAAATGAATGTTAAAAGTGATAAATATATTAAAAATTTATCTAGTAACAAAAATAATACGACAACGAGGGAAAAAGACTCTGATTGCCAGTACATGAGTCATGTAGTCGGAAGGAAATTATTGTTGAATAATTTCAATTAGGAATACTCTTTTTAATAGGGATTTAAGAAAACATAAAACAAAAACGTTTTCATTCGATAATTTTCTTCTAGCCATATAGGAGGAGCCAAGCAGCACGTGTCACATGGCATGATCTGTACTGTTATACTTAAACTGATTGACAGGCGAAGTACATGGAGTCCTGAGATAAAATCCCGCTCAAATGACCAACTTATAGAAAACTAAAGCGAAATAATATAGTTCTGTGATAAAACTTTAATTTAAGTAATATAATCAACACACAAGTTCTCGTTTCTCCCTCTCCCTCTCTCTCTCTCTCTCTCTCTCTCTCTCTCTCTCTCTCATTGAGTGTATGTAACTGCAAACAATTTGGAATTATTAGATTTTTATTTGTATGAATTTCATTCATTTTAGACTCATAGTTTTCACAACGATTTCAACACAATGACTAAAAGTTTGTACATTAGACGATGTATTCAGATTGATCTCGACGGTTAAAATTTCGACGCTATTTCACATCACACATATTAAATTGAAAATGAATTTAAAAAGAGCTCTGTTTGTGCTTACATCTACTTGCAAAATGTTATAATCCCATTCAACTATTTACAATGTAATTAATCAGGTTTTTTTTTGGGGGGGGGGGGTACATTTGTGTACCCGGTAAATGATATTTTCATCGCAAGTTAATATTTGTGAAAATCCCGCATGATGTTTTGATGTATGGCCTCTGAAAACAGCAATGGTTTTAAGGACCTTGCTGCACACTGGGCACAGGACCCTGCATGGTCTTTCTATGCCTTTTTCTATGGGGTCTCAGCATCATCCTCTGTGTAATCCCCAAGCAAAGCATCCAAATCTATATCATCACCCCAAGAGAGAAAATCGGACTTAAACATGATGATGGTATGTGTTGAAATGCATATAACATCAATATAGATGTGATTACCCTGTATTAGGAGGCTAATTAAGAAGTTATTGTCTTTCATGATTAAAAATTAGTACAAACTATACACCCTTACCTGTTGCTTGGCCATCAAATCTTCAAAGAGCCGATATAATTGATGTTTGTACAACATCCTGACCAGTTCAATGAAATTGTCGATATATCCACGATACTTGGCTGTGGTTAAAGAATAATTATTTACAATGGGGAACATCTATTAGAAACCCAATTAACGATAATTTTTAAACAATCAACAATTTAGTCTTTAAATGGTCGAAAATAGACCCATCTTCGCTTTTTTTACATCTATACCGCTATCGGCCATTGCTAATCTCGCATTGCAAGATTTACAAACAATAGGGTTTGCGAGAGTTCACGAAACTTGGTAGGGTTGAGAATCTCTGTTATATATGTCTCTGGAAATATTTTTTAATCTTTATCTGTGGGTTACCTTGATGTAAAAAATTGTAAATCAACATGTTTCAATCATGTGAAAAAAAACGAAGTCTTCTTATTTTCCTGACCACTGTAAAATTTCAGATCAAGAATGCAAATTTGTAAATCAACATGTATAAATAAAACTTTAAAAAAAATTCATAATTCTGAAAATTTCCCTATTTTTTTGTGTTTTCTTTTTACTCTTGGTTAGTTCCTGCATGAGAACATCATGTGAGCTGTAAAACTTGAATTAAGAAGTGAACAACAGATTTTGCTATTAATACAGAAGGCATTTTGATGATATATTAAAGTATCTTAAATTTTCCCAATTTGACAAAATATGTCGCTAAATTTCCCAATGGAAAGGGACCCGGTCCGTGTACCAAAGAGTGCTGTGACACCCATGGTACCAGCTTTCGCTGGATATTAACTGGCGATGGACTGGTGTCCCATCCAGTGGGAGTCAATGACTCTCATCTGCTTAGCACCACGGAAAACTGGCCTTTTGCACCTTAATGGCACAAAGATTTAACTTTAACTGTTTCATCAAATAGTGCCATCAACTCTACGCATTGCTATATTGGTGGAAGTGTATACTTTCAAACAAGAATTGCGATAGTCAGTAAATAAGAATATTCTTGTGAAAATTAAATCATCTTAACAGTTACTTTAATCATAGTACTGATAGGACTTTTAATTATATTGATTATTATTTATTTTAAAATCAACGATATGTTATTTTGTATGGCAAGTAGTTTCTTATATGTATTTGAATGACGCACATTTTTTACACTATGAATTCTCAGACTTTTCCGACAAGAATTTCAAGAAAACCCCTCATGAATCTAGTGTGTTATTTTTAAAGATGGAATTAATTCCATCAAACTACATATCAGTAATCGAAATATTTCTGAGAATTGTATCAATCTAAGCAATATTGAACTCTCAACCAGATGGCCGGCTGTCTGTGAGACAGCCGAGCATCTGGTTAAATGAGACAATATTGAACTCTGGCATAAGAATACATTCGACTACAAAAATACCTCAACTGTTTGTACTATTTTCAATGTATTTATAAATAATTTCCTGAAAAACAATGCTTCTGATCAGAATACATTACATCAAATTTATCAATTATTTTCAAGAACTAAGTCTTCTCAGCAGTGATGATTTGTGCTTAGGTCCAAACACTGTTTTAGTTTCGGTTTGCAAGAGTAACTGCATAGGAGAGTTGATTGAAATCAACTCCCAAAAAGGAAACATGTAACAAATGTACACAGAAAATAATGCTAATTGATCAATTTTTCTTTTTAAATCTATGCAAATATTGCTGACCTAATTATTCGGATGTCCATACAGAATTACCGGGATATCCCCTATATTTTATGAAGTTGATTTAGAAAACATTTTTCTTGGATTGTAAAATTTTGTAGATCATAAACTCTGATTTTGATAAAATATGATAATGGTGGTCTCATGTAAGTGATGCCTTGTCTAATTCAGCTCCATAACTTTTTTTCTTTTCTTTAGATTATTGTGTTTGTAAAAAACCTGTTTATAATTCACTCAAGACACTAAGGATTATTATAAGGTGTAATGTAAGGTGTGATGTGAGGGTTATTATAATCATAGTTTACATATGGTCAGTCTTGGAGGTGATGAAAATAATGTTGTTAAGTCAAATTATATAAGAAATTTATTATGATTGTATCCACCTTAAGTAATATTTATATAATGAGAAAATGAGGAAAAAGGTCTAATTCTCCTATTTAATAATTATAAGGCTTTTGTATCCAAACAAAAATGCATGATGCTGAAAGATTTTAATGTACAGATAATAGTAAATTTCAAAGTATTTTAATCAATTTGAGATTCATTCTTTAAATGTTGAATTTGCTAATGTAATTGCATTTTCGTGAAAATAGTCATTTTTAACTTTGCAAATTAATTTTCTGTTATACAGTACCTTGTGGTAACTCTTTATTTTCAGAAATTTGCCAAGAGCTATTATGATATCCATGACACTGGTGATTGTCACATATCTCATTGCCAACGTAGCATATTTGGGAGTTTTAAGTCCTGGGGAGATGCTTCAGTCCCCAGCTGTAGCTGTGGTAAGTAGAATTTAATATGTCAATTAAATGTTTTATAGATGCTATATTGAAATTAAACACTGTTCACTGCCAGAGATTTCCATTTTCATACACCAAAATACTGTAAAATAAATTGAAAAAAACTGGAATTTGCTCATCAAAACACGAAGTGAAACACAGAGATAGAACATTATTCACCAGGAAAATATAATGGGAATAAACTCTAATTAAAGAAATGTATTACTTACGTTTATTAAGAAACTTTTTTAAAAACTGGTGTAGTGCTGGTGCTATATTTGTTCTCAATGACTGCCATGAATAAAAGAAGTGGAATGAACCTATTGTTGATACAGTCATACCCGTGCAGTTAAAAAAACCCAAATCAACCACTACAGGAAGGATTTATGCAAAACAACTTTTTGAATCATTATTTAGTATTGATATTTCCAGCAATTTTGAATTTAAAAAAAACCCACTGGCCCAAGAAAAGTTAGCCAGAAGGGCTTCATCTTCTTCTCCAGAACCACTGGGCAGATTTCAACCAAACTTGGCAAAAAGCATGGGTGAAAGGGATTCAAGTTTATTCAAATGAAGGGCCACGTCGGCTTTAAAGGGGAGATAATTTAGAATTATTGAAAATTTGTTGGTATTTTTCAAAAATCTTCTTCCGGGGTAGGGTGGGGCCACAATGGGGGAATGAAATTTTACATAGGAATGTATAGAGAAAATCTTCTTCTCAATAAACTATTATGCCAGAAAAGCTCAAATTAGAGTGGAAGCAACCTCAGGTAGTGTAGATTCAAGTTTGTTTAAATCATAGTCCCTGGGGGTAGGATGGGGCCACAATGGGGGAATTGATTTTTGCATAGGAATGTATAGAGAAAATCTTGAAAAAATCTTTTTCTCAAAAACTATTAGGCCAGGAAAGCTCAAATTTGAGTGGAAGCATCCTCAGATAGTGTAAATTCAAGTTTGTTCAAATCATGGTCTCGAAGGTTGGGCGGGACCACAATGGGGGATAAATTTTTACCTAGGAATGTATAGAGAAAATCTTTAAAAATCTTCTTTTTTGAAACGTATTAGGCAAGAAAAGCTTAAAATTGTGCGGAGGCATCCTGAGGGAGTGTAAATTTAAGTTTGCCAAATCATAGTCCCTAGAGGTAGGGCGGGGCCTCAATGGCGGGATGAAATTTTACATAGTAATATATAGAGAAAATTTTTTAAAATATCAGGGATCGACATTAACGGTTGCCCGATTGCCCGGGGCAAGTAAAATCTCTATTCGGGCAAGAGAAACTCTGGGTAGACTTGTCCGATCGGGCAAGTAAAATTTCTGATTAGAAGTACGTTTTTTGTTTTGGTTACAAATAGTTTTTATCATAAAATCAATATCCTTTCCGAATTGGAACTCTTCAGTCTTCTGTTACCTTAGCGTTTAACTTTAGGTAAGTCGTTCCATATGACATTCTTGTTACATTGATTTACATTGATTTGCCCGAAGGGCAAGTGAATTTAAAAGTTAATGTCAATTTAAATGTTAATTGTTGCTCAGGTGAGCAATGTGGCCCCTGGGCCTTTTGTTTTATGTTTTGTTGCTGTTTAATTTTTAACTTTTTCTCCCTTTCCTCCACAGAGGTTTGAGCAAATCTTGACCCTGCCATTTTATTCTGCTCCAGACACAGCAATGTGACATCAATTTAAAGGGCAACTATTCTTGATTTAAAAGTAATTTTTAAGGGCAGCTAATCCAAATATTTTAAGAACTCACAGAATGCGGGGTTTTTTTATTTAATATTATGAATTGTTGAGACGAGTAGGTGAAGCAACATGCCATACTGTTGAATATTAAATCTCACCAGATGGACATAGAGGTATTTACGACAATCGTGTCGTGTTTAAACCAGTGAAAGTGTGACATTTCAGTCCAAGGTGCAGTAGTACAGCCAGGGCTGATCTCCTCGGGCGAGGAATAGGTTATGTAAAGGTACAACACACACAGCTGAGAACCTAGGAAGATATGAAATGTTTGCAGTGTAATGACTATATGTCTTAACAAAACATTTTTTGTATAAATAATACAAAGAAAAAAAAGGTCTAAATTTTCGCACTTTTTGGAATCCTGTCTTTTTACCCCTACCTATTACTAAATAGAAATGTTTTAGATAGTGTTTTGTAAAGTGTATTAGCCCTGAAGATTTGAGCAAAAGTGGTTAAGAAATGAGCAAGATGTTAAGCTTCAAAGTTCATGTCTAGGAAGAATAAAATAAAATTAAAAAAAAATAAGAACAATCTTAACCAGCACAATAATAAGAAGGTCTTAAAGACAGAGAAAATAAGCACTGCCTTCAAATTTACCTGTCAGTGTGCCCCTGTCAATCAACTGAATTGAGGCTCCAGATTGGATGTTAGAAAATGATTGACATTCGTTTACTCATCCTGTGTATACCATGTCTAGCCACGCGACGATTGTGCAATTAACTTTTGTCTTTAGATGGATACCATGACGATAAAACGCCATGTCTTTATAATAGCGAGCGCAGCAAGGCGTGTGTGAATAGAAAATTCGGACTATTTGCACATTCATTCAACAGATTTTTTTGGCGTCAGTAAATCGGACCAGTAATGCCTTGTTTTAATCGTCCCAGTAGTTCCCTGTAATTATGGTTTCCCATTTCACACTCTCACGAGAACAAGATAAAAGACTATCAGTATGTACATGCATTGTAAATAACACAACGCCAATTTCCATTACTTTTAAGACTAACGGAGTTATCGTCCTTTCGAGTGACGTCACAATGGATTTCTTGCACATTGATCCGATAGAATTTTTCGGAGTCAGTAAATTTCGACCTTCAATGCAATTCCTCAATGTCGGCCGATCTCACTAGACTGGATACCATCTCGCGAGAATCAAAGTAAAACTTTTGAGAAACAGATAAATTGTGTAATTTCCAGAACATCATGCTTTTTAAGTAAACAATCAATATTTTTCGCGTAGTTTTTTCTATTGTGTTTTCAAAGAGACAGACTACACTTGACGGACGTGAACTTTGACGTCACAATAAGGGGAAACAACTCTAAGTAGTTATTGTAAATCTGCTGAAATATAAATACCAAAATCTTCTCAAAATCTTGCAGAGCTAACGAATCGAGACATTTCTTCAGAGATAGGAAACAGCTGTAACTTGCTCTCATTTGGATGAATGCTCACATTTATTTTATTTACTGTATTTACGGTAATTTCCAGGAGCGTTTTTTTAAATGGGGCGTAGCAACATCATTCAAAAAATCTTCACAAGCAAAAAGAAAAATAAAATTCTCAAAATCAGGAAAATTCTAATCAGGGTGAGGAATGGGGAGTGCGTGGTATGCCTTTAGCTCTTTAGCTGCTCAAAAGTGTCTTTATTTTCACTACTATTTACGGTATAACATGCTACCGGGGGATCCATTTTCCTTATGTGATCAACAAATTTTTTATATGTAAATTTGATTTCTATTTAAACGGGGGAGGGGGATTCTGTGATAAGTCAATTTTTATTTGTTTAAGAAAAATGTCTGCTGCAAGAAAAGAGGAAATATTATGTTAAAACAGTATGTTAAAATCTTTATTATTCAACAACATTTTATCTGGGATAAATTCTATACTGGCGTGCGACCAGTATATAAACAATCTGATCAAAATCAGATTTTTGATCCGCTCCGACAAATTCTGATGTCGCTACACTTTGTTCAGCGACTATCAGAATTTCGGAGCGTTATTAAGATCTGATTTTAATCAGATTGGTATATAAATAAATAAAAAATCTTATGAATTATGAATAATAAAAATTTACTGGAAAATTGGTATATTTATTTTATTTTGCGTTCTTCATTTACGTGTACTTAACGTCACTACTTTTATTTTTATTGATTTATCATTATTCATTTTTGATCACCTGCTGCGCTCGCCCCAACGGTCGCACCGTTAAACATATTAAAAAGAAACTACTGTTGAAAGCGATTAAATTAAATTGAATTTTCTGCTCTTGAAAATTGTGAAAGATGTGAATAAAAAATTAATAACATACTTGGTTTATGTACCACACCAAACGCACTGATCACCTGCAGTCTGTCAAAATCACGTTGCGCCGATCATCTATGAGAACTTTCTTTTATTAATAAAGATGTTTGTGAATAATTGAGAATACAGAATTTAATTAAATCAAATATTGCGTCCATGATTTATAACTTTAGTTATCATATTTCTTTGCGAATTTTCACAACCAAAACCGGAAAAGAAACAAGTACAGACAACTCTGGAACATGCGCAGCAGGTAGAATCGTGCACTTTAGCAGCTGATCAGAGAAGTAATACAAACATATATTGTATAAGTGTTGCATTAGTATTTGAGTACGGTACAATGATAACATATTGCTTAAAACATTGCGATAAACTCTCACTAGATCCTGTCAGAAACTTGTTTAAACAAACAAAAGATTTTGGCCATGTTGCACGTGGTTATTTCATGCTTTTTATTCATCTCAACGATTGACAATTTGCTTTTCCAAGTACATTTATAAATACAATATTTTTCAAGATCATCGAAAAAACTCCGTTGAGAGCATCTTAACACCCCGTGTATATAGACATGTATACACAAGCGAGTGTGTTTCCCTCGGAGCTTCACACCTTTATCAACATATGCTCCACCCCCACCTGAACTTACCTGAGGTAAACCACCCGGTTAAAAACCTCGGCCTTTACTTATGATAATTTTAACATTTAACATGCCTCATTTTAAAAATTTGATAGTTATATTTTTCATTCCCCCTTTTTTCAAAGTTTGAAATCCTAATATTTTGAAAACAGTAAGAGATTGAAATAAGTTGTTGCTTACAATATTTTTTATTATAGCATGAAGTATCTATTTCAAAATATTTAAGTTTAATGATATAATCAAAAAATAAAATACATACAAGGGTCCTTTTTTTTTTACTTTGCATGTATAAGTAAAGTAGTATATGAACAGGAAGTCCAAAAGGGGACATACAGGAGAACTAAAGATTTGCTATAATTAAACATTAAATTTTTATACATTTTTTCTGTTTCAAAAAAAATCGCCAATGAAACTTTTTCGAGAAGAAAATAATAATGAACTAACGTTACTCATGATCTCATTGCGAGCAACGAGGATGTCTTCCGTCCAATTTTCAGAGTGTGAAATAAAACCTTGACTTTAATATTTGAAAACCAAACATGATCTAAAAGTGGGGGCACAGATGTCATTCAAAGGGTCTGAGGTTATTTAGTATCAAAAGTAAGAACTGGGGATGATGAGTATGAGATCCTTTTTGGCCCCTAATTTAAGGGTCTTTTGATTCTAAACACATCTTGCTCAACAAGTGTTGTGAAATATGCTACAGTTCTTGAGATATATTATCTCCTTATTGAGGCCATTTATTTAATTTTAAGGCTGAATGTTGTTCAGAACATCATCTTCTTCTCTTTATTGCCTTTCAAAATACTTGTCCTTTTTGAGATATAAATATATGATAGAAGTTTTGGATTTCTAGCCCCTTTAAAACCCCTAATTATGAAACGCAATAGGCTAGCTTTAATGTCTTTTGAGCCAGACAAATACAGTACCCGCAACGTTATTTTTTACAAGATAAACGATAGGATAGGATTCACGCATGAAAGGATAGGATTAACGCACGATAGAACAGTATACACGCACGAAAGGATATGATTAACGCACGATAGAACAGTATACACGCACGATATGATAGGATTAATACATGATAGGAAAGGATAAACGATGTTCATGATAAACGTATGATCGCTTTAAACGATATTTACAAACAAAATGATAATGACAGAATTTGAGAGAGAACACGTACAAATAAAGATATACGTGGAATTTATTTTTAGTAACAATTGCCGAGTTGTTAATCATCGCTGCATCATTTATAGAATGTATAAAAATGACCAGTTATTTTTTTTTTCAACTAAAATTATGAGCTTTAATGATCAATAAATTTTCTGTTTTGTTAAAATTGTTTTCATTACCGAACACTTTATAGCCGATCGCCGCGAATATTTCAGCCCGAGATTAAATCACTCGGAAAATAGCGGGTTTAATTATTATATAAATCCAACTCTTGTATAGAGTAAATATAAAATCTATCATAACTAATTTCTTTCTGTATAAGAAAATAATGCATTAAAAACGAATTATTACAGACAGGTTAAATAAATATTTACGCAGATACACATTCCGCGTACGATTTGTTAACATTGATTTCATTTCCACACACCCTAGCTGATTGCCGAGAACATTTCAGCCTGAAATCAAATATCACACGGAAAATTACGGGTTCAAAATACAACTCGGGTTTTACTTAAATATAAATTATATCATAAATAGTTTTGTTTCTGTAAAATACGATGCAACAAAATTATATTGCATACAACTTAATGTTTACGCAGGTATACACTCTGCGTACGATTTAATATATTCGATTTACAGGTAAATATGTTACCTTGTTCCGATGAACTTCGTTTTTCATTTTCAATGTTAACAGATATGATTTACATATAATATTGGTTAATTTTGATCTAAATAGTTTTGTTTCTGTAAAATACGATGCAACAAAATTATATTGCATACAAGTTAATGTTTACGCAGGTATACACTCTGCGTACGATTTAATATATTCGATTTACAGGTAAATATGTTACCTTGTTCCGATGAACTTCGTTTTTCATTTTCAATGTTAACAGATCTGATTTACATATAATATTGGTTAATTTTGATCTAAAAAATTAGTATCCTGACGGAATGTTGGATAGGATTTTACAATTCTTGTTCGATAAATATTCGTATACGGCGCACCGAACGAGTTGCAACTTAGTTATAAATTTACTTGCTTATGAAAAGGCACGAAACGATTAACAAGATAGGATAAACTGAAGAATTGTTGAAATTAAACGATAAACCTGATAGGATTCACGCACGATAGGATAGGATTAACGCACGATAGAACAGTATACACGCACGATAGGATAGCATTAACGCACGATAGAACAGTATACACGCACGATACGATAGGATTGATACACGATACGATAGGATAGGATTGTAAAAAATAACGTTGCGGGTACTGTATGAATGGCACATCTACAATCTCTTTTCTATAATCCCTGAAAGTTTGAACTTGATATCTTTTATGGTTTAGGAGGAGTTTCCAGGACAAGCTGACCCTTTAAAAATCGCTAAAATGTCAAAAACGGAAGTGACATCATCAATAAAAAAAATATGTATATGTACTATTAAGTTTAAATGAACATCTATCGGATCTGAAAGTTTTGTGAAAATTGATTAAGCTATCTCTGAGAAATTGCCTGCACAAAAATGCATAAGAAAAAAAAATAGTAATAGGGAAAAAGAAACAAAGCAATAACAACAAGGGTTTCCGCTGGAAACGGAAGACCTTAAAAAGAACAAAAACAATAGGTTTTTTCAACCGAAAAAGCTATAATGATAGTTTTATGATATTTTTTTAATATTTTTTAAGAGGACTGATATATAAGTATTCCAATTATCAGGTCCTATTATTAAGACTGTCAACAATTTGTTGTAGTAGAATTCATTCTCTTCTCAATCACTAAATGGTTTTAAAATGCACTGTAAACATTTTTCTTTTGACCATATATAAATTTAATTAATTTCTCTAAACTATACTTTTTCAGAAAAACATTTTTAAAAGTGAAGAAAAATTACTATTTGTGTTAGAATAGGACAAGGTCAGACCTTGTATTTAGAAGTATCAAACATTAACTGCATCATATGAAAAAAATAATAAGAAATAGATAATGTATTCAATTAAATTCAAGGTGGGTAGTGTTTATCTTCAATTACATTTTCAAGAATATGATGTTGACCTGTAGAAACTTGTCTTTTTCAGACTTTTGGGGAAAGGACAATGGGTATAATGGCATGGTTAATGCCTGTGCTAATAGCATTGTCTGTCACAGGCACAATGAATGGTACTGCTCTGAGTATGTCCAGGTAATTCTTACAGATCGAGTTATATACTGAGAGCTTCATTTGTATACTGGCTTGCATGTCTGCATGTAAACTATATTGCTTATATATTATTGCTGCAGTTCAGCCATGATTTCATATTTTACATTACTGAAACAGCATCTGCTCTGAAATCACTGAACAGAATTCATGGAATTTAAGTGGGCCTTAATAACACATTGTGTAGAAGTCTATTCCTATAGTTTTCTGGGACACCTATTGAAATTACAAATTCGGTCATTAGAAAATTCATATGCTTTGGAAACATTTTGTTAATGCAATTTGATTCTCTTAAACAGCTGAATAGAATTTTATGAAAATTTAATTTGTCCTTAGATAATAGATTTCAGTTTTGCATGCAAAAAAAGTGAATGCAGAAAACTATTTTTTCATAATTTTGCCTTATGTTTAATTTTTTGTTGTATTTAATGTATCTATTATCCCCAAAATATTGTAATGTAGATTTTTTCCCTGTGGTGTTAAAACTGATAAGAGTCTGTTGTTATTGTTGCATGTAGTCTTATGTAGGCTTTGAAGTTGTCATTCATGCACCATCATGAACAGCAATTGTTTTTCTTAAGAAATACAGATCTGGAGAAAATATTCCACAAATTTAAAAAAAGTATCACATTCCTGCAGAATCTCTAAGAAAGCATAAAGAACACCAGAAATCTTATTATGCTCCATACAACAAGTTGCCAGATGGATAGTGTTTATGACTTGTCTGTCAGTCCTTTTTTAGCTGACCTGAGCTGAAGGCTCAAGTGAACTTTTCTGATCACTTTTTATCTGGTTCCAGTCTGTCTGTCTGTATACTTTTTGGGAGTTGATTTTTTTCTGGCAAACTAGAAATGAAACAGTGTTTGGACCGAAGCACAAATCATCATCGCTGACAAGAATAAGTTCTCAAAAATAATCGATAAATTCGATGTAATGTATGCTGAAGCATTTTTTAAAAGGAAACTTATTTATAAATACCTTGAAAATAGTCAGAGTTTAAATAGTACGAACAATTAAGATATTTTTTTTCAGTTATATGTATTCCGACGCAAGAGTTTAATATAGTCTCGCTCAACCATTGGCTGTCTCCGTAAATCTCCAACAAGCAGAGAGTCAGTCTATATTTAGAGGTCACATCATCAAGTTATCACGTGACCTGGTGTTGGCAGAGAGTACCTCTAGGTAGCAATGGAGACAGCAGATGGTTGAACGAGACTAGAGTTCATGATTGCTTGGATTCATACAATTTTTTGAAATATTTCTATTACTGATACATAGTTTGATGGAATCACTTCTATTCTTAAATATTACACAACATGAATACAAAGGGTTTTTTCAAAATTCTTGTCGGAAAACTTGTATTGAAGCATCCCCAGGTAGTGTAAATTCAAGTTTGTTCAAATCATAATCCCTGGGGGTAGGGTAGGGGCTCAGTAGTAATACAGTGGGGCTTCAGATATCTTAATGCTAAATATCTGAATGCTGCAGTGTACATATTATTATGTTCAAGAACAGATTTTTATATGTTATTGACTCATACATCCGGAATTTTGTGTTTCGGATCTGGATGGTCTGTTTTTACTACAAAACACTGCTTAACTATAAATTTTGATTAATTTAACTGAATCGTAAAATTTAATGAGACTCCGCTTAAAAGAATAGAAAGATTATGCCTGTCAATTGAGTGTCACACCTTTTTCTCTGCTAGACCCATGTGTAGCTTGAATAAACACTGTGACTTCCAAAATCCCTTTTAAATATTACCGACAGTGATTAGACAGGATAAGTGACACCTCACAGCACATTGCTTGGGTATCTTTACATTATGCACCTGTCAAGCGCAATCACTTTTTAAAACACCCCTCTATTTCAAAGGATGGATGTGCTTAATAAATCTGGAAAGTTTTTCATTGCTCTGTGGTTTTTATATGAAATAAAGTTATTGTTATCTCACAAATGTCTTGTAAGATTAAGTCAAAACCCGAAATATTAAAGGAACAAAATGGAAAGAATGTTTACTGATGAGAAGTGCATTGATGGAAAATTTTTTGACATGTCTAGAAATAGATTGTTAAAAACCTAACGTAATTTATAAATTTCCCTTGAGATAATTATCTCTGAGCATCATACTTACCTGTTAGAGTTTATAATACGAGGGTTGTTCGGAAAATTTTGAGACATTTACTCTTATTTCCTTGGGGGAAAAAAGAAACCCTTGAAATTTCACCAAAACGTACACCAGCATAGAGTTTATCAATGTGAAAAGTTTCGTGTCCATAACATGATTAGATCATTCCTGGTAAACGGACCATCTTGCCTTCGTCCAGTGACCTGGCGCAACCGCAAACTTACCGCAACGTCATTTTAACGCCTCTCATTGATCCTATGTTTTAAACACCAAACAAACAAAGGGATATTAGAATTAATTCTTCATTTCTCATCTTTTGTTTACATTACAAGATGTCAACATTCACATATTCTCTCCATTCTTGATTTTTGGGAAGAAATCGGGTTATTTCTAACCAAAAGTCAAATAATTGTGAAATGTCTCCTACAGTCATTCTGTGTACATATTTCAGAACTGTTGACATCATTAGTGTGCGAAAAGTACTTGAAATTTAGTTACTTTGTCTGAATTATAGCTAAACGATTAGTAAAAGAAGACGATAAACTGAAGCCCTCTATACCTTGCCATCGTATATTTTTTGTTAAAGCAGTTGGGTGCCCTGAAAAGGTTTTTTCCGAAATTTCCACCAATTTGATGTATATTTGCTGCGCCGCCTTGACCGTCAAAATTCAATTTACAGTCGTTGTCAGATTTCTATTGCTTGGTAAATATATCTGTACCATATCCATATTTCAACTCGAACAGAAGTGAAAATTGATCAAAAGTTCGTCACGATGAATAGCAAAATGAACATATATAATCTGAATTCTTTTATTATAAACTGTTACTTTGCGGCCACGTAGATAGACGATGTTTTAGTTTTATTATTCTCCGAGTTTATTCTTGCGCCGGTTACCCCGACACCGATTTGTTTATCTACCGTTGAAAACAAAATATTGAACATTTTTTAAATGTTTTTTGTTTAATTAATTGTTAAGGTTTCATAAATGTTCATGCCAATTTTCACCCTAATTCGTCACTTAGGAAGGGAAATATCCATTTTGTCTCAATAATTTCCGAACAACCATCGTACATTCCGGAATTTGTTACCACCCCTGAGTCAAATTTTAAACACTCCCCAAACCTTAACAGCGCCCCCTATTCCAGCGCATGCTCATCTTTATTCAAGTGGGGAGGTTGGGAGGGAGTCTAACAGGTAAGTATGATGCTCGGAGATAATTATCTCAAGGGAAATTTGTAATTTCCTTCGCATCATTCCTACCTATTAGAGTTTACGATAGCTACAGATTTTGAAGCTAAAAGGTGGGTGTAGTAAGTAAGTGCCTCACCAAAACGAAAATGTCTTATAAATTGAAAGAAAGATAAGAAAGAACTTACCTCTGAGGGTTATTCTGAGTGAGCAGCTGCCATCACAGCTCTTCCAAAGGAAGCATTCCTACACATATCTCTCATGTAGAAGGATGTAAAAGTATTCTCTGATTTCCAAGATGCAGCTTCCATGATGTCTTCGATGGGTGTTCCTTGAAACAGTGGCCAAGATGATGAGAAACTTCTTACATTGTGTGCTCTCACCCCCTCCAAACTTTTATCTGTGTAAGCTATCTTTATAGTATTAACAATTCATTTAGGTATTGAATCTTTAGAAGCTGGATTGTGCTGGTTTTTTAGCTCACCTGAGCCATAATATTTTGAACCCCCTCATCAAAGGGAATTGGAAATTGGAGGGGGGTTCATTATATCGCGGCCATGATATTTTGTACCCCCTCACAAATGGGAATTGGAAGTAGGAGGGGGGGGGGGGGGGGTCATTATATCACGTCCATAATATTTTGAACCCCTTTCCAATGGCAGTCTTCACGGAAAAGAAAAAACATCACTGGACATTTGGACAGTCAGTTTAAAATATTTAACATATCAAATGAATCAATAAACACATAACACATTAAACAATTAACAAAATTTATTCTTCTCTTTAAACAATTTCAAACTATTTATTTTCTCTCGGAGGTAGTCTTCAAGATATTTATTTCCCCCTTCCCCCCAAACACAGCTTGGATCTTATTAAATAATTTCCTCCAAAATGTTATTCTTATCTTCATCTGTTGTGCTTCGTTTTCTTCGTCCTGTAATGACTAATGTTTCGCTCTGCTCGGTCTCGACTTTTAAAGACTCCATCTTTCTTCAAACGCTTGAATTAAATGAACGTCTTCCTACCAAAGTCACATGTACTCATCACTGATGCAATCTAACCCAGAATAAGAGGCACACTTGTCTACAATCAGTCATTCCAGTCCAAAGGATCCCCAATGACCCCATTGAAATATTTTAGACGCATAATGGCGGAAGTATGTTTTGAAACAATCATGTTTTTATTAACAGGTTTTGGTACTAAGTAAAGCATCTATACAATCAAATAGAAAATATAAAGTTTGAAACCCAACCAAAACAAACTTTGGACAAACGAACTGATTTTACCGGTTAGTGCTTGGACCATGATATTTTGAACCCCCTCTCCAAAGGGAATTTGAACGGGGGGGGGGGGGGGGGGGGGGGGGGGGGTATATCACAGCTATAGTATTATATTGCGACCAGGATATTTTGAACGCCTTTAAAATGGGAATTGGAAATAGGAAGGGGGTTCATTATATGGCTGATATTATTCATTGATCTCCATTATCTCTACTACTATATTTAAATAATAAACTCGATTTTTTGGGTTATAATACTGAGTAATCTTTTGTTTTATATATTTTAAATATCATTGGTACTTGAAGATTACCAATTTGTTTTTATTTTTTTTCAACCAAGCTTCATTAATTAATAATCAACGAAAATTCCTTTAAAAAATCCAGAAATCATCTGCATTTTTTTGATTTTACAATCTTTTGCATTAGCAATTCAGGCTTGGGGTGAATTACATTGTAAAGTAATGCATTACATTACCATTACTTCATGAATTTGGGCATTATATTACCATTACCATTACTTGATTTTCTTGAAGTAATGCATTACATTACCATTACATGAGTAAAGTAATGCATTACCATTACCATTACTTTGTTTTTAAAAAGTAAAGCTAATAAAGAGTTTTTGCAAATGTTTCAAATATAAAACACTCTTTAAGGTATTCGATGTATAACGACCATATTTTGTACTTAATAGATGAATGGTCCGATATTCCTAATCATGATATCATTTTGAAGGTGTTATCAAATAAAAATACTCCACCAAAGGAATTTTCAAAATCTTAATTATGGTCCAACTAATTACACCTTGAATTTTGCATTGAAGTCTATGGGCAACGTATATTTTATTAAGATATTGTAAAAAGTAGCTTAAAATTTCTTTGTACTGAGGACACTTTAAGACAAAAGATTGCTGTTGCACTTTATGATCAAAGTTTCAAAGGGTTCATCTTTAACTGCATCCTGTTAGTTTGAAAATCTTCCCAGCTATACTAAATAAATGTTTTACAGGAGCAGTCGAAGCTTGGACTGAAAAGTACTGTTTGACGATCATATTAAGTGCAATAATAGAAAAAAATACATGAATCTTGTATTTTCTATCAGTCCAAACTAATGTACAGTGTACTTAATATGAGAGAGAGAGAGAGAGAGAGAGAGAGAGAGAGAGAGAGAGAGAGAGAGAGAATAAGTAAGTAAAATTATTTTCAAATGGGTTATAATATTGGAAGTGATATTGCTTTTCATCATGGATGGACAGTGCATTCATTTTGCTTTTAAAGGTGCATGTCTGTCTCCTATTCTTTTGGGACATAGCGAAGGGAAGGGGATTTGGGTGTTTAGCACTTCTTATAACAAAAGATTGTTTTGATACGTAGAATATCCTGGGGGCTTAGTGTGTTGTTGACACATTTCTTATTGAATTGCAAACTAATTGGAGTAAACTGTTTAAATGATTAGAAACTCTTAATAACAACACTCTTGAAAATGTTATGAAACTGTGCTGTTATATTTAGTAATATTAACAATTCAAAAATGAATTTAAAAAAAATCTTTTTTCATAATACAATTAAAACATTTTTATCTCAAGAATTATTTCTTTCTTGAAGTTCTTAAAATAATTTAGCATTATATTCACAGGAGGCTCTTTAGTGTATGTTTCCACAATATCACATTTGCATGGATACACTCAGAAACGATGATACAAATACTTGTAAATTTTCATTGAAAATTTGCTATATATTCTGTTCATCAAAGAAAATACGGGAGCTCAGTGCATTTAATTTGAAAAATTCAGAGAGTTTCGAATGTCAACACGGTGCGTGAATTTGAAGCGAGTAAAAAATGTTGGTGAAAAAGTGTTGAATTCTTCATTAATATGAATTAAATTTTTAGATGAAAGGTATCTACAGCCTCAAAATGGTTTGTTATGAATAATTTAACTGTTATTTTCAATACAGCTTCATTAATTTTCTCCAAAATCATTTCGGATCTATTATGCAATTTTTTGCTTCATTACGGGTATATGGGAGGCATTTTGACTGTGGTGAAGACCTGTCCCGAGACACAGTTAGATTATTCTAACTAAGCAGAGTGTAGTGAATTGTAGGCTTAAAGCTTGGTTATGTAAATGTCAACAATACCGTGTGTCAATGTATCTTTCGTAAATGTCCATTATCATATGCAATGTCAACCAGTGCACGCACGGGTCAAAGTCTAGTGAAAACATATAAATCATTTTTGTCCCCCGCCGCAACGCGGAGTGGGGACATAGAAATGCCGGGCGTCCGTCCGTGTGTCCGTCCGTCACACTTTTTTGTAAGCGCTCTCATGCCTACAAATTTTGACGGATTTTCATTAAATTTATACCAAATGTTTATACCACTTTTACCTTGGTCAAGTTCGAAAATCAGCATTGATCGATACTTTTTGTTGGAGTTATGGGACTTTGACCACAATAATGACTCCATTTTATCCAAAAATTGACATTGAAAGCGCTCTCCTGCATACCGTAATCCGGTGAATATAATACGCAGTAGTGTACAATACGCACCCCCCACTTTGGGCCTAAAAATGGTGAAAAAAAGCTTGTTGGGATGTATAATGCGCATAAAAAAAATCGACCAAACGGTAATCTTGAGTATCAACAAAGCAGTTATACTTTGTATGCACGCTCAACTTCATCGCGGGAATACGCTACCGGATATAAGAAAAACACAATATTTTCTTAGATACGGATTTATTGTAACTAATACATCGCGGTAATATCTTTAATTCATAATCAATGTTTTAAATAGACCTAGTATTAAATATTCTACTGTAAATAAAATCAACTACTTTTAGCAAGCGTTATATAATTGTTTAGTCATTACAATCCCTGTGAAGTGAAAAACGGACGATGTACAGGTATGGAGATAACGGACCTAATTAAATTCTTAAATGACTCCGATCAAAGTGATCAATTAGAGGCCTGGAACATAATAAAATATATGCACAAATAGTTGTGTTGTGTATAGTACACATAGCCTAAGGGGGGTGTCTGAGATACCCAAGGTGTCAAGCGTTAGCGGTAGGGGAGCACAACAATGGCTTCAATTACTGGAATAGGTTATAGAATTATTTATACTCATAATTATTTGTAATAAATTAATTAGCATTACATGAAAATGGTTAAAATGAGCCAAATGGTGTGTAAGCTGTTTTCAAAGATCGGTTACAAATAGCATGTGGCCATCCAAGTCTGCATTCTATTAATAACAGCTGTAATGGCGGCGTACACGGAGATAAAGAATAGGCAGTTCAAATTAATTTCTATAGGCCATTTTGAAACAGTTTATTTATTAACAGACTTAAAGTGTACATTTTCTTTAATCACATACTATAACAATGATTTCCTAAGGGTTAAATAATAATATATATGTGATAATTAAGTAATGTTACGATGTATAGCGGGGTATCGGTCCTGTCTGTGAACAGCATAGGTAATACGGCAGTATGATACCCCGTGCTTCAGCTAGGGAAAAAATATGTCCAAATCCTATAAGGATGTATAATACGCACCCCTTTCTCACGGTAAAAAATGCTGGGAAAAAAGTGCGTATTATATTCACCGGATTACGGTACAAATTTTGACGGATTTTCATTAAATTTATACCAAATGTTTATACCACTAATACCTTGGTCAAGTTCCTAAATCAGCCTTGGTCAATAGACTCGATACTAGTATACTGCTTGACCAGCGGGGGACCCAGGAATTCTATTCTTGTCGTTTCTGGCATAGCCCAATGTACCAGATAAGAAATGAATTTGCTGCACACACAAGAAAGGACAATTGCTAAGCAATGCAGTTTATGCTATATTTGGATAATTAAAATATCCTGAGTTGTTCTTTATATATAAATCGTCAAACTACATAAGCTTCCGAGTATTTTTGGATAAAATGGAGTCATTGACAAACAGTTTATTAAGTTAGCTGAGAATGCAATTGGGTTCTTTTTTAAATATCTCATATTGAACTTTAAAAAGTTAAAATAATTATTTGTTATATATATTAAAGTATCAAGTATCAATTATTTCGACTAATCCCTGAGCAATTTTTTTTCAAGGTGCATTAACATCAACGATATCAACACACTTTGATATTTTTTTATTTTTTTCAAAGTGTGTTGACTTGGTCCCAAAATTCATGCATTTTGAATTTTTTTTTCGAAGTTTGTAATTTTTCAAAGTGCATTGTAACACTGCTATTTATACACCAGATATGGTCTTTAAAGTTTTACATTTTACAAAATAGTGCCTGAGGAAAGTGAAAACTTGTGGCATGTCGAAGAACATTAATTCATTCGCAAATTCAAATTTAATCAATAATTACATTATTTACTACACATTGACTTTACTTTCCTTTCCTATTAAATATTTCATTAGTTTCAAGCAATATTATTTGTACAAATTTCATTAGGGTTACGCTAATTTTTAAAATTGATTTGGGGGCATCTTGGTTTTTTTTTTTGTAAAGGAAAAAAACCCCCAATAATATATATAACCACTACCTTTTTCATCTGATACATTTCTAAAAGCAACTTGATTTTGAAAACAATAAAAATTTTTTAAATGTATGTCTCATTTCTATACTTTTTGATATTGCATTTTCTATCTAGTAACCATTATATGATACATGTATCATAATTGTTTTTTAAAGAGACACTACAGCTCATCATCTTGGTTATTTCTTATTTAAAGACGCTTCAATAAAAGTATAAAAGTTATGCATGTAATAAAAGTTTGAATCTTAATTTTTACTGCAATAATAAGGCCAGCATTTTTTTTTATTAATTTTATTTTTTTTCTAAAAACTCAGAAAACCGAGCGGCGGGTTTATAAGCCTAAAAATAAAAAAATGCTGGCCTAAGCTCACTATTGTGAGGTAAAGATGGTCCAAAATTCAAAATTTATATCATAACAACTCAAACTTTGGAATTTGATTTACATCACTGTTGTCTCTTTTAGGTTATCCTGGCAGTAAATAGTTTATTTCTTTGTTGTATCTGCATGTATGCTATTGAATGTAAAAAGAAAATTTCTACTGTACATTTTTTATGTTACCTGAATCTTTCTGGTGACCTATTAATTACTATCTGTTTTTATATGTCATTGTGATTTGTGTTTCAATATTTGAATATTTTCAGCTTCCTCTCTGAAATTTTTTAGATTATCTTGACCAGACTTTGTATATAGCATCTAGAGGAAGGGAATACAAATTAAGCAAGTTATGATTCTTTAGGAACTAGGATTTTTTCTAAAAGCACATCTGTAATTTCTGCTCCCAGAACCAAAGGAATATCATTAGAACTTTTGAAATATGTACTTAGCTAGTCAAAACCCTGTAGAAAAAATAAATGAGAACAAAGTATTCTGATATTATAATGCCATGACATCGATTTATTTTGTTTTTAGAGGGAGGTTCAGAGCTAAGTCATGGGTACTTCTATTTTGTTTTGTGACAAAAAAACATTTTGTTTGATTGCTCAAGCACCTTTTTTAGCTCACTTGAGCCAAAGGCTTAAGTAAGCTTTTCCGATTAAAATTTTTCCATTGTCTGTTGTTATTGGCATTGTATTTAATGTTGTAAACTTTTAGCAATTTTAGCTCACCTAGTCGAAGTCAGGCTATTATCCCTTGATGGCGGCATCTGTGTCAGCTTTGTTGTCCGAACCTGGTTTTAGGTCACCTGAGTCGCTCAGGTGACCTATTGCAATTGGTCTTCGTCCGTCGTCCTGCATTAACAATTTTACATTTTTAACTTCTTCTTAAAAACTACCAGGCCAATCGTTACCATTTTTGGTGTGAAGCATCTCTATGGTAAGAAGAATCTAAATTGTGAAATTAATGGCTCTACCACCCCTGAGGTGCCAAGGGCGGGGCCAAATATGCAAAAAAAGCCAAATTTTCAAAAATCTTCTTCTCTACTCCCATGCATGTGAAGAAAAAACTGGTTGCATGATAATGATGTCCATGAAGCCCTCTACCAAAATTGTGAAATTTATGGCCCCTTGGTCAGGGGTTCTGGCTCTAGGGTGAGGCCAATATGGCCATATAGTAAAAATGTATTAAATCTAAGAAAATCTTCTTCTCTACTACCATATACCGTATTTTTCGGGGCATAGGCTGGTATTTTTTTTCTCCAATGCGCAAGCCCCGGCTTATCCCCCGGGATTGGCTTATCGTAGGCTCAAAGTTGAAAGAATTAAACAGTCAAATATAAAATTCACTGTTTTTAGCAGTTTATCACCAGGGTTGTTTTTTTTTTTCGTCCATTTGAACTATTGTTCGATAGTTGCAGAGACTTAGATATAACAGAGCCTGTTAGTATATACGTCCCTGATAGTTGTTCCGTTGATAATTTTTGTAATGACATTGTGAGTAATATAATGTATGGTACTGTATGTATATGAATTTTCATCAAGTAATACTTGATGAAAATTCATATTACGACAAATATTGTACACCTTAATATACAGTACTGTCAGCGCAGATCCAGTATTTAACCTCCCCTCGCAGTTATTCAATCCTTTTCGCGTTACACCATCGCGGTTACATCATCGAGGTCCTCGCTGCGGCCATGTTTAAACCGCGACGGTGTGACCTACCGTTGGACAAGTGATCAGAGATTTTTACCTGTACGCTATTAGACAATAAGACGACCACCTAACACTGCGAGTCCATCTATACTGGCCATGTCTGATGTATTGTTTTCATTTCACATAAAATAATTAGTAATACGTATTGAATGCACGTTTTCAAAACTCCTTATCAATTTTTAAAAAAAAAATTTCATTAAAGAATTGTGGATAAAGCTTTTTTAATCATTTTTATAATATAATCTAAATAAAGGAGAGGGTAAGAAGTATAAAATATTGTTTTTAGATTTTTTAATGATTTCAAAAATTTGTTTTAATTAATATCAATTTGTAGCTCATTTTACAGCAGTCTCTCGATGGTCATGTTAACCTAGTCCGTGACAGGCACATGCTACACGTTATTTACGTCAACGGCACGATATGAAAATTTTACTCAACCCTTAAAATACTAAATTATATCGATATAATTTTATGTGTTTAATATGAAGCTACAACACAAATAGTATTAGCTGCAAATATTGTTTTTTATAACCGCCCCTCCACCTCTTCAACGTTTCAAGATTGTCAAAGTAAATTGTATTTGACTTTAGCCCCAATTGTTTTACACAAAGGTATGAAACAATTGCATTGACAGGAAATCACTCTACGCTTTAACGCACAGAACACACCGGTATGTAATGAGAGTGGTGGATAATCCGTGTAACAAGTGACCATCAGGAATTCAATCTGTGTTTCAAACAATTTTACCAACAGTGATAACAATGAATAGTTATTCATTTTAGTGCAATCTTAAACTGTTAAACATGTTTAAAATGCACCCCTCTCCTCCGCAAAGAAACTGTATATAAAACCTTCAATATGAAGTAAACGAGAGAGAGAAAAAGAGAGACTGTCAATGCTTTATGACTGTTTCAATGATGTGAAACCATTGCACTCACTGGAAATCACTCTTCGCTTGAATGCACAGAATACACGGGTATGAGGCAGGGCGATAATCCATGTAACAAGCGACCACCAAGAATTCAACCTGTATATAATAGAATTTACCTAACAATAACAATAAATTATTGTTTCATTTTACTGTCATCTTAAACTGTAATGTAAAACGTGTTAAACATGTCCCCCCCACAGAGAGAGAGAGAGAGAGAGAGAAAGAGAGAGAGAATAACGTTAACAACATTAAAAACAAAATAAACTTTACAAACACAGTGTCAAGCATTAAATTAAACATCATAAACAGTGTTAAATACTTTGTTGTTTGACATACTTCTTTTTTATGCCCCCCTTCGAAGAAGGGAGGGCATATTGCTTTGCTGCTGTCTGTCGGTCAGTCAGTTGGTCGGTCCACCAACAGTTTCCGTTCATTTTCTTCGCAGAGGATGAACATATTGAAATGAAATGTGGTATACAGGTTTATCATGATAATATCTAGGTCAAGTTCGATATTGGGTATGATCGAGCAATTTTCGACAGAGTTATGGCCCTTTGACGTAGAAAAATTCCAGTTATTTGCAATTTCCACTCATTTTCTTCGCAGAGGATGAACATATTGAAATGAAATTTGGTATACAGGTTTATCATGATAATATCTAGATCAAGTTCAATATAAGGTACGATCGAGCAATTTTTTCAGAGCTATGGCCCTTGGACGTAGAAAAATTCCAGTTATCTGCAATTTCCACTCATTTTCTTTGCAGAGGATGAACGTATGGAAATGAAATTTGGTATAGAGGTTTATCATGATAATATCTAGGTCAATTTCGATATTGGGTACGATCGAGCAATTTTCGACAGAGTAATGGCTCTTGGACATAGAAAAATTCCAGTTAATTGCAGTTTTCGCTTATTTTCTTTGCAGAAGGTGCACATATTGATATGAAATTTCATATACAGGTTTATAGTAATAATGTTTAGGTCAAGTTCGATTTTTGGTATGATAGAGCCATTTTTGGCAGAGTTATACTCCTTGGACTTAGAAAAATCCAGTTATTTGCAATTTACATTCATTTTCTTTGTGGATGTTTCCAAGGGAGGCCCGGGGCATAAGTATTTCACAAACATCTCTTGTTCTTCTTTACTTAAAAACTAAAGAACGAAACTGTTTTATCATGGAAGGAGCACATGGTGCAGCTCGCGGGCTGATTTGATTGTCAGGTGAAGCACGTGGACTCAAACTTAAACTGCATGTTGTGTTCAATCACAATGTATACTGTCCCTGTTCTTTTATGAATACTAAACTTAGGAATATTTAATATAAGTATATTTCAAATGAATGCAGTGGCATTGGAAGCAAATTGAAAGGAGGGCTTAAGCGCATTACCCCCTCTCTCTCCCCCATCTCTCTCTCTCTCTCACATAAAGAGCGTAATTAAAATCTAGATTGGCAACAATCATAATAATAAGAAGCCTCTTCTGTAAGATAGGTAATGGCTGGTGTTATATGGTTAGACGAAGCTGTACACAAATTGGAGATTTTCTTTTTTCTTGAATAGGTGTGAAAACTCCTAGGGCATGTCGTTTTCTACCCTGGGTTTGTTAATCACTATACACAGGAAATGAGCGCGACTTATAATTATAGAATATATTACACAATAAAGGAAATGTGTACAAAAATAGTTTGCATTTGAATATTTCAAAAGTAATTCGAGATGCATGCATTTAATTACATGTGCAATTTCCTATGTCATTTTGTAATGCAAATTAACTACCTCATTCCATTTCTTGTAAAGAATAACACCATAAATAATTGAGTTAAAGTCAGCGGTGATGTTCAAGCTAGGTTAGAATAAGAGAACAGCACTCATTATAATTTTATATTGCCGTAAAAAACTTTGCAAATATTCATATATGATAAGTGGTTAGCTCGCTGTTTTCCAGATCGTGTATTGTATCACTTGTACAGAAAACCTTGCCAATGAACAAGTTGATTAAGAACTTAAAATACACACAAAATACAAATATATAATAATCAATGCATGTAAATGTGTACTTATTGTATTGCAAACTGGCTGAAAGTTTGTTGAAACTCGATCGTACAGACATAGATGGCCAAAAGTGTTTCATCAATTTAATTTACTCGGTAAGCAGTTAAGGTAGATTAAATACCAAAGTTTCAATACTTCTTCTCAATTTAATAAGACTGAATAAAAAAAAATTATAATCCGATTACCAAGCATATACTTATCAATTCTTGAATATTCGGTTATGTCCTTTTGAATGGATTGTAAAAATACATCGTTAAGTAATTAAATGAAATAGCATTGAATGATCTTAAACACACTCTATAAATTTAACAGTTAAAAATATATATCGTATGTTATTCTAGATACTTCCATTAAATAAAATGATATATACATGTAATGTCGTGTAGTTGTCAATTATTTTTTAGTCAGGGGAGATAACTCGCGTTTCAGTCCGATACATTTGTTCACCTGTAAATTATCATCAAGACCGCGGCGGTGTTGATTTGCTGGACAACTTTACCATGGGGATACGCGGTTTTACTTGAGACTACTGTCTTAAACCGCGTTGCAATTTGGACCGCGGGGGTGTGCTAAAAAACCGGGATCCTCTTTGACGGTACTGTAGTACAGTTACAGTATGTTTACTGGCTTCGGATCACGGGTTGACCCATGTGTATATTCACAGTAAAAAAGTCACACAGAGGTGTGAACGATTATCATGATTATGTACACATTGATTAAGCCATACTGTACGATATATGAGTAATAGTTTAAAAGTTAAGTTGACCAAAGACCTTGACGCATAATTACAATGGCAATAGATGACCAGTAACATTAGAGGGTGAAATGAAAATTAATATGTCACTTCAGACTCTACCAACAACAAAGACATAAGGTTGCATGTGCTGTTCAATCAAGCCTACGGGATAGGTTACAATCCCCCTGTTGACATCAGTTTGTACGAATGGCAGGAAACTCAATCACAAAAAAAACGATCTAAGTTATCAATGAAACAATCCGTACTGAATCAAGTGAGTTGAAAATTACGATGTGTAAATTTAAGATATGCATTTTATTTACCTTTTGTTTAAAACTCAGTAAACCATTAAGATAAAAAGCTTCTATGATAACATTATTGATTTAAACTACTGCTACGTGTATTCATTCAAACTAGCAGTAAAGGACTATGTGCAGTATTGTGCATTTTTTGCCCCCCAAATTAAAATTTTATAAAGAGCTTTCAAAATAAGGTGGAAGATTGTTGAAGTCATATTAAAAATAAGTGTGTAAAAAGGTTATCACCACAGTGACGTCAAAATGTAGAAATGACGTCCTGAAAATTGTCTTGTTTTGATAAATTGATGTTTTGAAGCAAAATATGGGTGTTTTCTGATGGTATTTCGACTGGGAAACAACTAGCGCAGGCTTGCTCAAGTACCATTTTCTAGTATGATGTGTATACTTATATGAACAAAAATATATGTTAAAATCGAACTTGAGCAGACCAGCGCTCTATTCTTCCCAATGCAAAATATAAGAAAAAAGGACAACATTTTCATTTGTTTGCAAAATTGTGGGAATTTGGTCATTAAGGTTATATCCTAGATAAACAATAAATGAGCAATGATGACCAAAACCAAGATATAGTGATAAGCATCTTCTGTACAATGATTTATGAAGATTTCATTTGTAAACGATAGTATTTAAAAATTGGGGGCAGATATTCGACCATACCAAATATACTGTGGTTTCATTAATATTCAAGGGCATCAATTTTCGTGGATAAAGTGAAAATCACAGTTTCAAGGATACGTAAATTCGTGGCCATTGACCCTATCAATACAAAAAGTTAATAAAAATTGCACTTCAATGAACATTTAATTTCGTGGATCAACTAAACAACGAAATCCACGAAAATTGGTATTCAACGAATATTGATGAAACCACAGTAGTCCTTTTGAACCAATTCTTCAAAGTTCCGCAATTTATACATTTTAATTTTTTTTTCTAAAAACAGGCTTTGTTGCCCTATAAACAGGATCAACCTAAAATCCGAGAAATACAAAAACAGACTTGGATGTTGAGTCTAGGCCATAAATTTCTCTCTCATTAAAGATCCTTGACACCGCATGACTTCTACTTTTTATGACAGTACATCACAACATGGGGAGTACAGCGCATTGTGAAACAGTTTATACCACCTTTATTTGTTGTCTATCTTGACTCTGTGGCCGGTGGGTGTTCCTTTAGTCTACCAATCCGCAGGTCCCGACTTCGAATACAGCAGGGTTTTTTATTTTCATTAACAGCAGTAAAATGTAAAAAGTTGATTTTTTCTTCAAAAAGTGAGATTTTTGGGGATATACCGTATTTTTGGGAAATTAGGTCGATACGGTTTATTGGGCGAAGGAGGCCGTTTTTAGCCATAAAATAAAAAAAAGTATAAATAGGTCGACTTCGAAGAATTGGTCGAAAAATTACCGCTAGTTCTAATGAATAAATGGTTTAAACCAATAACGTTATCATATAGTAGCCTTTAATCTTATTTCACAGTTTTAAACAAAAGGGAAATAAAATGTATTTCTTGAAAACATCGTAAGAAAATGTCTGAAATTGCGTCAACATTTTCAAACCAAATAATTCAGTACGGCCGGTTTTAATTTAAGATCGTTTTTTATTACTTCCCTGCCATGTGTACAAAACTGGTGTTATCCGGGGGATAGTTACCTAGCCTGGAGGCACGATTACAGTAGCACATGCCACCCTGTGTCTCTGTGTGACTTTTTACTGTGTATATACACACGAGTCAACTTCTGATCTTATTGAAGCCTGCAGGCATGAGTAGCACGTGCCGAGAGTTCAACTGTGTATAAACAAAGTCAGCGCTACCCAGACTGATTTCAGAGACACCTGGCTAAAATTTCATCGAAAGTTTTAAGTTGAATATACAGAAAAAAACTTGTTCAGGTATTCTATTATGAAAACAAATTGTTTTTTTTTTAATTTCTACCCGACGATATTTCCCCCCGTAATTACCCTTTGTACGGTTCTCATTTTACTTTTACCGCGTGAAATCGATTTCCTGTTTATCGTAAGCACACGATCAAAATGCATGACAGCATTTAATGATTCAGTCAGTGATCTAAGTAAGAAATGTAAGAAGAAATAAATCTATTTACATTTAATTTTGTTTAAATGATAAATTACTACAGTATATTGTATATTGTATATACAGTATATAAGTCCATACGATTTTTACACAGAAATTCAAGCAGTATTATAGTAAACACTCATGATTTTATTGGAGGGTTGCATAAATTTTTGCAAAATTCCAACCAAAAAAAAAAAAAAAAAACATAAATTGGGCGAAGCGATGAATAGGGCGAGGTCCACATGTCAGGGGAAAAAAGTATCGACCTATTTTCCCAAAAATACGGTAATTTTCAAGTCGAACACATGCTAAAAATCCGTTTGGAAGAGTGGGCTTGTAGGCAGAACTTTTCCCAGGTGTGTGGAGGACCTTTAAGCGTGTCTCTCTCCAGAACTAAAACTTACTGCTGGGTATTATTCATGCACGCATAGCATTATATAAATAGTGCCTGTTTTGGAGGGTAACAGTTGAAATTGACACCCTGAGAAAACCATTGTCAACCGGCCCGAAGCGGAGGTTGATAATGGTTTTCGAGGGGTGTCAGTTTCAACTGTTACCCTCCAAAACAGACACTATTTATTTTGTTATACTGAATGTCTTAATTTTAAAGAAAACATCACTGCTTTTAGATAGGAATAACGTGAATTCTAAGGCAAACATTACGCGCATGATTTTTGCGCATGTAACAATTTGTATTGTTATACTTTCATGTTAAATACTGAAATCTGATTGGTTAAGACGCAGTTAATAATATTTACTATTACCCTCAGCGTTAGCAACGCACTTGGCAAAGGGTAACATTAAAAATGTTACATGCGCGAAAATTATGCGCGTAAGGTTCGCTGTAGAATTCACGTTATTCCTATATAAAAGCAGTAAAATTTTCTTAAAAATTTTAAAAAAGACATTCAGTATAACAAAATAAATAGTGCCTGTTTGGGAGGATAACAGTTGAAATTGACACCCCTCGAAAACCATTGTCAACCTCCGCTTCGCGTCGGTTGACAATGGTTTTCTCGGGGTGTCAATTTCAACTGTTACCCTCCCAAACAGGCACTATTTATATAATGTTACCCATTGCTAAGTGCGTTGCTAACGCTGAGGGTAATAGAACAAATTATGAACTGCGTCTAAACCAATCAGATTTCAGTATTTAACATGAAAGTATAACAATCTAATATATAAAGGAAACAAACAATAAAACAAGGATAACTACAAAATTTTGTCCCGTTTGTCTCAAAAACTGTCTGGAATTATCTGCTCTTTGTCTGGAATTACCCCATTCTGCTGAAGTCTTTTGTTTTGTCAGTAAATAAAAAATTGTTGAGAAAAGTGATATGTTACACTGACTTTAGAATGATAACATAAGTAAATTTGACATATGTTCAGAAAAATATATACTGGTAGTAACTAATAAAGTTATAGTTAAAAGTCTTTGTGAATAGCGATGACCTAATTGCTGTCCAGAATTACCCGAATTTCCCCTATCATATAAATTTCAAATTGTAATTGTGTGGATCATTTACATTGTTGTCATATAATCAGGTGAATTTAAAGGCCCTTGGGCCTTTTCGTTGGTTGAACCATTTCATGATGTGTAAAAAATATGACGTGAAAGGTTAGCTTGCATGATATATTTCCTTTCTTTCAGACCTTTGGTGATTATTCCATGGGTATCATGGCATGGGTTATGCCAGTTCTTATAGCTATATCTGTTTGTGGTACAATGAATGGATGTGCACTCAGTATGTCTAGGTATAGTATATGTTATATCAGATCTCATGAGTCTTTTATACCTTTTACAAATGGGACTTTTTACTCATTTTCAGGGGCAAAATAATTTATTAAAAAGCTCAATAGATGCATAAAATATGAAATCTCAATACAAGAGTATTATATATTAGTATGCATATGAAGATATCCAGCTTTGTGCATTAATTATATTTTGATCTTTTATATATTAGACTCAAAATTTTTCAACTGTATACAATGCTATATTTAAATGGAAACGGCTCACCTTTCAAATTTGACCAGTGTAAACGTGAAAGGGTTAATGTTAACCCAGAACTGTGGTTTTATCAACACTGTAAATGTGTCTAAAAATTTCATAATTTCCTGTTTAAGTACCTTTCATGGTATTTTTAATTTCGAGGAAAACCAAATCAATTCAACCATACTTAGTTCACACAAAGATTTCTTATCACCTGAGGATGTGTCATGAACTTGACCCAAGATCATTAGAGCAAGTTCAAGGTCATTGGAAAGAAAAAGTTTATAATTTGTTTCTGGTCTATATATTTTTTATGGAGAAACATTGGAATTCCTAAAACTCAAAAATTGCTTATGACCTGAAGGTGTGTCATGAACTTGACCCAGGTTCAGGTGTCCAGGTTCAAGGTGATTGTTAAAAAGAATGCATAATTTCTGTTTAGGCCATATCATAATATGTAAAATGATCAGAAGCTAAAATTTGACACAAATAATGCTTAGTGACCTGTAAATATGTCCTGATCATAAGCTTTGGTCATTTTTGCAAGTTCAAGGTCACTGAAAGAATAATGGTGCATCAAATACATTCCAAGTCCAAAGGGGGGGGGGTACTGTAAAACGAGAAAATTTGGCGCATACGTATTTTAGCGCAAACGCAAGTGCCAGTACCTTAGCGCAATTATATTTTAGCGCATGCATCTTTTCTTTTAAAAAAAGAATACAAACAATGTTGTTGTTTGATAAACGATCACGCCCAAAATTTAGTTCTGTGTTCACTCAAGCACGTGAACACAACGACTTTGATTTCTATCTCGCATGCACGGTAAACTGTCTTTGAGAACAATACACTTACTTTTGTGTAAATTGTCAGTAGATAGATATGAAATCTTCATTTATGGCGATGATATGTCATTTTTGTTGGTAAACAAATTTGAGTTATCGGACTTTGAATTTAACATGTCAACTTGGATAACACCAGAAGAGTCTCGAAACTAACAAAAACTAAAAGTGAAATCGAATGCTACATTTACCATGAGTTTCGATCACCATGAGAGAATCTTTATACCCCCGCAAACGAAGTTTAGGGGGGTATATTGGTTTCACCCTGTCCGTCTGTCCGTCTGTCCGTCTGTCCGTCCGTCTGTCTGTCCGTCTGTCCGTCTGTCCGTCTGTCCGTCTGTCTGTAGACGCAACTTTGTCCCCCCTATAGAATTTTTTATTACTGCATGGAACAGTTTGAAAATTTGTACATATGTTGAACACCATCTGAAGATGTGCACCTGCAATTTTTTTTAAGATCAGACAAGATTTAATGATTTTATGACAGTTTTCATTTTCCTTATTCTATATATTGTACACTAATGTTGAAAAGTAAGGGAGGTAATCCTTACAGATTTTATTAATTAATTAATAGAAAACACTCTAAAATATATTTATATAAATACATCCAGATGAAGTTTTTTGTCTTTATGTCTTAATTAATAAAAAAAAAATATTTTTTATAAGTATTCTATGAACTGACAATGCAAAGTTTTTGTTTGTCAATGATAAATTCTTAGGAGCTAATAAGAACATCAAGGACAAGTGTGGCTGAATTCATCTGTCCCAAGGGAGCCATTATCTGAGCCATGGTTCAGATGGAGCATGTGTTTAGGGGAAATTGATAATCTGTAAAGTGGGTGATGGTTTTGGGGCTATTTTAAAACTGTTTCATGTAAACCAAAAGGTCTATCATTATAAGGTAATAAATAATTTAATTATTAATAAAGAAGTTAAACTATTTTTAGAGGTTGTTTAAATTTATTTGTCAAGTAAATTGATGAAGTGACCCTATTGGGCATTAATTTAAATGAAATTCAAAATTACTGATATGATTGTAGTGTTTTGGCAATTTTAAAATTGTTTGTAATATTAAATTTTCTTTTTTTACATATTTTTACATAGTATGATAATTATGGTAATGTTTTGGGAGTTTATTAAATTCAACAAGTTCATCAGAGAAAATCATAGTCCTATGGGATCAATTTTCTGATATGGAGTTCCATTGTGCCATAGGAGAAAGTGAGGAAAATTTGAAACAACTAATTGCATCTGTCAAGACTCTTATTAGTAAGATATTGAAAGTTTTATCAACAGAAGAGCATTGCTTGGCTACCGGTATTTCTATTCACTGCAAAGGGAGGGGTTATTGTCATTTTGTTGGTTTTTCTTTAAATCAATTAAATTAAGAAAATATATCATCAAATACATACATTTGTTATATACATACTTTGATTTTATTTTTTCTTTGTTAACTAATTTTTTTTTTTTTTTTTTACAATTCTAGAAATTTTTTTTTGTATGTGTTCCAAACCTTTATTATTCAATTCAATTATTTGTCCCATTTGAAATTAGCCTAGCGGGGGTATTAGTCCCATTAGGACAGTTCTAGTTTTCACAGTAATTTTACATATAAATAATACAACAAAAAATAGGTATCGTCTTGTTATCTTTATATCCACTAATCAGAGATCAAAGAAATTATGATCAATCATGTATTGTCAGTGTTAACAATCGCCACGCTCAGTCACTTAATCACATTTTCACCTCGAGGCGCGAAATGGAAGTGGCATGGGGAGAAGCCCAATTTTCAAGGTGCTAATGAGAGATATTAAAATGCAATTAAAACTGAATTAATCAATGTTTAGGCACTTATACCCGATAACCCATACCGTTTACCTGTGTAATTGTTTAAACAAACAGAACCGAGAGCATCTGACTTCTATATAGCCTTAAAAATGGACTGACGTCATTGTTTAGCAACTTGGAAGAAATTTAATACATATGGAAAATCGTTGGCGCACTATTTATTTTAGCGCTCAGATGCAGTTGCGCCAAAGGCGCTAAAATTTGTAGTGCGCCATATTTTCTCGTTTTACAGTATCACTTGTAGGCTTGCTCACAGTTCCTCTAGTTTTAAACTGGTCTTAAAAGTACAATATTTATGTTTGGAAACTTTGATCCTGATCATGCACACATCTTTCTTTCGGTAACATCTGAAATGGCGGCCTAAACATGCAGAGATGGTGCAGGAATACCCAGCTCAATATTCACGGTGGCTTAATGTTCACAGAAAATTGTCTGATTACATACATATTGAAATTAAAAATGTTGTAACATTTTCCACTTCTACAGTATTTGTTGAATACAAATTTTAGTTGATTTCGTGGTTGAAATTTAAATGCTGATGGAAGCTTAAATAAGTACATTACATAATTAACACTGTATTGGTAGGATCATTGGCCAGGAGTTTATGTATCCTTAAAACTGATTTTCTCAAAATCCTTCAAAATCACTGCCTACGAATATTGGTGCAAAAATTAACCAGCTGTTGAACTTCAATCTTTTTCTTTTTTTTTGCATTAATATTGTGTGTATAGGGTACCCCTATTCACTAACCAAGGGTTTACGGTCCACTCTGCTCCCCATAAACCCTTGGAATATCTCACTAGAAAAACTCGGTATGATCATGATCTCTTGCGTAATGGTTGATTAATGCAAATGAATGTGTTTTGTTGAGATGCTCAGCATTTTCTAGAGTTTATTCAGTTTAATCTGTTTAATATCGGTGACGGAAATATATACTAGGTATATATATGATTCATTTTGAAAAATAAATTGTGCTCTTTGTTTTACTGCATGTCTCTCCTGTTTGTTTACAATTTCTATTTACTAACCATATTTGAGTGTGAAGCTTCAAATTATAAGGAAGATAATGAGCTTTGTACACAGATATGAGGCCATTTTTTGGTTTACATTTAAGATGCTGAATAGGAAATACCAAGTTAAAAATCTAGCAAAATTGTGTGCTCTGTATCTTGCTTAAAATTCTATGATTGATGCTGAAATTTTGATTGATCATACATTAGAAATGTCTCGCTAAACGTTAAATACTTAAACAAAAAATGATATGCTGTAACTACTTTCTGGGGCCCCCTCTTTATACGATGATTCAGAATTATATGAATTCCACATTAACTTTGATAGTTTTTTAGACACAAGTAAATAAAAACGACACTGTTAAAACAGTTTCCATAGGTCTGACACATTTTGTTACAGGGATAAAGGCATTATCACTATTCCTAAGAAAATATTACAGGGTAAAATCATCCTTGTTAGTAGCCATTTGTTACTTTTGAATAAATATGAAAATAATGGGTGGATCTTAGTAAAATACAGTGATATGCCTGTCAATACATTGACTATAAAAACTTTTTTACATGTCATGTGAAACATTTCCATTCAATTGTATTCATCAATCAAGGGTGCGTATTATACACGAGTGCGTATTATACACGATACATTATGGTAATTTATGAAAAAAATACCAGCTGTTTAACTAAGTCTCTTTTATAGAATATTGCTTGTAGGATACGCCTATTGTATGGATAAATCCTACAGTTCTGAAGATAGGGAGTAGATGTTTTGCAGATCAATTGTTCCAGCAGAATATTGCAGATAGGGTACTTCATTTGTCTGAATAGGTAGTGATTATCAATTCAGGATTGACAAATTGATTATGGATGAAGTTCACATAAAAGATAATCTGGCTTGCATGCTGTTTAACATTGGCAGCTTTTCACTTGTTTCTATGTTTCTTTATTGAAGCATTTCCAATGGTCAACTAAAGTTTTAATGTCAGTCATCCAGTTACTGAGATATTAAGCTAAAAATTCCTTATGTACTAAAAAAAGCTTGTGTCATGTTTTGTTTCCCTACAAAATGCTGAAAAGAAAATATCAGGTTTAAGGTATTTGATGTATAATAACCACATTTTGTACCTAATAAATGAATGGTCCGATATTCTTAATCATGACATCATTTTGAAGGTGTTATCAAATAAAATACTCCACAAAAGGAATTTTCAAAATTTTGATTCTAATCCAACTAATTACATTCAATTATGACCTGTGCATATGTCATGAACTTTACCCAGAGGCAGTTGTGTAAGTTCAAGGTCATTGTTTGATAATGCTTAATTCCTGTCTTTGTCATATCTTGTATAAATGGAATGATTAGAATTTACAATTTGACATAAAGATTGCCTATGAGGCCACATAGAATTAATTTAAAGATTCTCAAATTGAATTTTGCATTGAAGTCTATGGGCAACGTATGTTTTATTAAGATATTGTAAAAAGTAACTTAAAAATCGTTAAACTCTCTTGGTTAATACATACATAAACTTTCTTTTTATTATATATGAAAAAAAATTAATTATTTACCTCAGATATTTTGACGAAATTGAAATTTTCTTTTTTTCATCAAGGGGAAATAACTCTTTAAAAAAATTATAAGGTGCAAAATGACCGGCTTCTTATATGTTGTCAGTCATGTGAATTTGGTTCATTTCACTTTCATTGTAATCTAGCAATACATATTTAACTAGATTAAAATAATTCAAAATGTTCAATACCCCTTCATTATATATCGAATACCTTAATTAAAACTTAAAGTGACAAACAATATAAAATGTTTATTTGTATTCATAGCAAATGAAAAAATCTGCTTAAAGTGAAACTTTTACCAGTAAATTTGACGAATTTAAACAAAAACAAGGCATATGCCTATGTTTCATTACAAAGAACCAGGTTTCCTATTTCCCTTATAACTTGAAAACTGATGTTCAAATTTTGGTTAATGTATTAGTTGGAAATGAAAGGATCCAGATGAATGAGGGTCCACTGTTTATATTTTAAAAAGTCTATGTCATATGAAATATTGTAAACATCCCTAAAATGATGCAATCAAAATTCGATCAGATAATACATGCAAAGAGTAAAATATTTTATAATTTGTTAATTAGGCCAACATTTTTATGCCCCCTTCGAAGAAGGGATGGCATATTTCTTCGCTGCTGTCTGTCGGTCTTTCAGTTAGTCAGTCCACCAACAGTTTCCGTTCATTTTCTTCGCAGAGGATGTACATATTGAAATGAAATGTGGTATACAGGTTTATCATGATAATATCTAGGTCAAGTTCGATATTGGGTATGATCGAGCAATTTTCGACAGAGTTATGGACCTTGGACGTAGAAAAATTCCAGTTATTTACAGTTTCCGCTCATTTTCTTCGCAGAAGATGAACTTATTGGAATGAAATTTTGTAGACAGGTTTATCATGATAATATCTAGGTCAAGTTTAATATTGGGTACGATCGAGCAATTTTCGACAAAGTTATGGTCCTTAGACTTAGAAAACTTCCAGTTATTTGCAGTTTCCACTCATTTTCTTCGCAGATGATGAACATATCGAAATGAAATTTGGTATAGAGGTTTATCATGATAATATCTAGGTCAAGTTTGATATTAGGTACAATCGAGCAATTTTCTATAGAGTTATGGCCCTTGGACGTAGAAAAATTCCAGTTATTTTCAGTTTTTGCTCATTTTCTTCGCAGAGAATGAACATATTGGAATGAAATTTTGTAGACAGGTTAATCATGATAATATTTAGGTCTCATTCGATATTGGGTTGGAACGAGCAATTTTCAACAGAGTTGTGGCCCTTGAACATAGAAAAATTCGAGTTATTTGCAGTTTCTGCTCATTTTCTTCGCATATGGTGCACATATTGATATGAAATTTGGTATACAGGTTTATTTAAATAATATCTAGGTCAATTTTGATGTAGGGTATGATAGAGCAATTTTTGACAGAGTTATATTCCTTGGACTTAGAAAAATTCCAGTTATTTGCAGTTTATGCTCATTTTCTTTATGGATGTTTCCAAGGGAGGGGGGCTTAAGTGTTTCACAAACATCTCTTGTTTTATTTTTAGGTTTACAAACCCTTCGCTTGGTTTTCCAAGTTTTTAGAAAAAAAATAAAATTACAAATTTAAAGGAATTTTTTTTTTCCCACAGCAAATTTTTGACCTGATATAAACTTTGTTCGGGAGGGGGATTTCATATCGGGATCTTATGACTTCCTGTCAAATATGGCGCGAAAAAATATATTGAACTGAGGTTTGTGTTTGTTATGGCATGGTTTAGTCTGAAATTTGTTTGCAGGGATTGAAAATGCCGTGATCAACAACTCAAAATAATCGAATTATCTTGTCAGACTGATGTGTAATTAATGCATGTTGTTGTTGCAAGTGGAAAGGAACCGGTCACTTGAGCATACAAAATGCAGAATAAAATGAAATCCTGATATCATTTATTGAGAGACGGTTAACATATTCTAAAGCAACATTGTCTAATGATGATGCATGTCCATAATTTAAACACCTCTGACTATAAATTTATATATAGCATTCCTTATTTCAACCATTTTATATGAAATTTTGTTTCAGAAGTATTAACAAAGATTACCCTTAACAAATAAATTGGAAAACTATTTTTACATAAAATGTTTATATGATACAACTATAACTAGAGATTCTTATAATGATAAATGACTTGATCCCAATAAAATGACAAATGAACATTGCTACATGTAATCAAAGTTGTATGTCTAATAATCTACTGTACTTAATTGTTGTAATTATTGTACAGTGAGATGTTTCACAGATTAAGTACTTTTTCACATGCTGCACGTCTTCATGCTACACTTGATGCAGTTATATACCACAATCATGAATTTGCAATTCATTTAATAATATTAGAATTAAGATGATGTCGAAATTTTTTTTCCTTTAACAGAACTTTACAATTTTGTGGTTCATAAACCTAAAAAAAATTGTAGGTCAAAAGTGATTTTTTTTTTTTAAATTTTCTCCTCCTATGGAATTTTATCATTTTGTTGTTCGTAAACCTAAAAATAAAACAATGCTGGCCTTATTGCTATATTATCTCAGGATTAATTAAGTTTGTTATCTTTTAAGATTATGATTTTTAATTCATTACTTTGTAGATTATTTTTTGTCGGAGCCCAAAACAAACAATTCCCTACATTTATGTCAATGATCGATATGAAAAGGATGACACCATCACCATCTCTGCTAGTTATTGTAAGTACATTTGCTGTATACATATTTATTTCAAAGGTGATGTATTTCTGTGGATATAGTATTTTGGTTCCATTGAACAAGTGAGATTTATGGTCACCAGAGCCACTCGCAATTGGTCTTTGTCCGTCACCGTGCAGTGTGTGTCATCTGTTAACAATTTTGCATTTTTAACAGTTTATATATTTTTATGTTGCCATATAGTGTAAATGTATTAAATCTTAGAAAATCTTCTTTACTTCCATATATATCTGAGAAAACTACTTGCATGATTCTGATTTTCATGAAGTTCTGTTTAAATTATGAAATTCATGATTTTAACTTCATCTTGAAAACTACATGATAAATTGTCACTTAATTGGCAATATTGAATTAAATAGATGTTCTTTTTTAGGAAATCTCCTTTGCATCCTGATAGAGGTTAAGTTGGCTACTTGTTCAGGAATTTGTTACTTAACCACTGCTGAGTCAAATTTTAAACACTCTCCAAACCTTAACAGAACTACAGCGCATGCTCGTCTTTATTCTCAGGCCATTTTGATAAGACATTACCATTTAGAAAAGAAAGTTGTTTTATTTTTACATGGCAGTACTTTGTTTTAGTCCTTGATGATGAGGAAAGATAAAGATGAAGATAAACACCTCTCTAAGAGAAACTGGGGGGGGGGGGGGGGGGGGGGGGTTCGCCCCAAAAAGAGAAAAATTATCTTGGTTTGTAGCCATTTTGTGTTTTGAATAAAGATGAAAATAATGGGTGGGCCTTAGTACAATAGAGTGATATGCCTGTCAATACATTAATTAGAATAGCTCCTTATAAGTACGAAAGTTGAGAAAAAAATGTACTTATATGTGTATGCTCTCATATGCCTTATAAAGTTGGGGGGATTAAAACAAAGCAGATTAGAAGTTAAAAGTGTACCCCTACCAAAACTAAAGTTATATATCTTAAATAGCTTAATTTCGATAAGATGGTATTCCATAAAGTAACATATGTCTAAGAATAAGTATATGCAAAAATAAGTGTAAAATTCAGATATTTATTTTTTATTATTCTACTGAGGGGGCCATTTGACACAATATCTTTGAACATCCACATAGAGCTATTGTTGCTCAGGTGAACGATGTGTCCATGGGCCTCTTGTTATTTTGTTTTACTCTTTACAACAAATGCAAGTATGGTTGAACTAAAAAATGTGATGTTGATTTTAATAAATAAAAGTTATCCCTGTGTTTACGGGTGTGTATAACTATTACATAACACTTCCTGTCTGTGACAGCACCCGTGCTCTGACCACGTGCCATGAGAAATCTTATCGAAGGTTGAGACATCTCTCTCTCTCTCTCTCTCTCTCCAAAATCAAAATATATAAAATTCTAAGAAAATTGAAAATTAAAACTTTCTTAATTTTAACAAGGCTAGAGGAATAAATAACATACCACATATCGCGTAAAGAGTTTCTTTTTACTAATGCACAAAACACACATCTTTGTTCATATGATTCCCATAATGATTCAAAACTTACATTCATTCAAACAATCACATTTTTACTTTTTTAAAAATACAAATACTAGATGTGTATATAAAATTTACTTTAGCTGTGTTCTCAATTACTCTCTCCATTCCTGATTAACCCTGATTATAGTCTGTTCGTTAATTGTATTTCAATTGAGTATAAAGTATATCATTAAAAGGTAATTTTATGGATGTATTTTGTAAATACTGTGTTACGAATACGCAGAATAATTTCCTTAAATTTAAATTGAAAAACAATTTTCATTTCTTTGAAATTAAATCATTCTATCAAGAAAATTTTGCCGTTTGAAAGAACGGACTATATAGTTCTATTTAGCGGACCCCAAGTCACACCCTGACGGCAACCACCAAAATTCTATATACACATACTGTATAGGTAATGTTATGCAATTCACCTTCCTCTGTTGGTCAACTGACACTGCAAAATTTTAACATGTGATGGATACCCCAGAATAAATGAACATTCATATTTTTAAATCTGGGGTTTTGAACAAACACAAATATTGGGCGACCCACTGAACATCATACTTTTGGTAGATCGGATAGGAAAGTCAATTTTTAAATACACACGATTTTAACATTAGCATTTTCGTAAACTGATTGGACCTTTTTTTTTAAACGTTTGATAAACAAGTTATATAACTTATATCAATATCTTTCGTTGGCACGGATGTTAGCGCGAGGGGGTCATCGATATGGGAGAAAGCCGGAGTGCTCAGAGAAAACCCACGTGTCCAAGCAGGCAACCAGCATATCTATTCAACTAATGTCGATCACGGGGATAGAACTCGTGTCGCAGCGGTGATGAGCGAGTGCACTTTAAAACATTTTATATATCTACATGTATTTTGTTATTCATTAAACGAATTCTTTAAATCTATTTAAGAGAAATGACCAAGTGTAAGGTATGTTTTAAAGGTAAGATTTAAATATGAAAGATTGTAAATGAAACGCTATAATTAGTATTACTTTCTCGAGGCGATATAAGATATTTTGGTGAAGTGTTTATTACCGGGTATATAATTATCAATCAAATTCATTGATAACCAAGAATTGTCAGCGATGAATGTGCCAAGATTAATTTATATGTAACGCCATAGAGTATACAAAATAGTATACAAAATTCTGTATTAGCATTATTACACCCTCCTTTTATTTCTCCCACTTTTTATTAAATAATAATAAATTGTAACAGTCAACTCCTTTTATAAAATAAAGGAATATGAATTAATATTCATTAATTATCTCAATCATATTTCCCATATGAGAAGAAATTGGGGGAGGTAACTCGCGTTAAAAAACAAGAATAGTTTTCACCTGGGACTGGTTTCACAGTACCGCGACGGTGTGGCCAAGGTGAGAAGCTGTACCGCGAGGATGCGTGGTTTTACCTGAGTTACCTGTGCTAAACCGCGATCAATTTCACACCACGAGGACTCGCGGTAAATAAGCAAACCGCGTTGGCCGTAGTGTATATATGCCGCTTTTGTGAGGGTACATTTCACACGTTTGTTAAAGATCGCCCGAGAAAAAACGGCCGGTGTCCGGTATTCAGGGGGTGCCGGTTTTCTAAGGGTTTATATATAAGAAATAAAGAGAGAGCTTAAATTGGCCGATATTGAGGGGGTGCAGGTTTTCAGGGGTGCCGGTTTTGAGAAGTTTCACTGTATGGAAAGAATTCAAAAAGCCACCCCTTCTTTCGTAAGTTTCATAATATTAGGTTAAAGTGTTTAAACTAATGCTTCTTATTAAAATCAAAAGATGGGGGGAGGGTATACATGTAAGGGCATTTCTAAGTGATGTGATGCTTTTGCCATGATAATATCATGTATATGTATGTATAGTATTGAATAAGGTTTCTTATTTAGGGAGGTTGAACAACAATTGACCTCTAAAAGATTAGGTAAAGATGCTTTATTTATGGAGATCGCTCCCTTTGAATCGGTGTTAATACTTACATGGCCATATTTTTCTTAATCCTCAATGGAATTGGCAAAATGAGGTATACTTTTTCTCAGAATAACATACGCTTTGCAAGTTTAAGACAAGATGACTTTTCAGACAATGTTAGTGTAAGTTAAAGGTAGCAAGGGACAATGTTGGATAAAGTACCCGTCAATATTTTTGTCAAATTGAGAATTGCTATACTTGAAGGTTTATGAGTGTTGCTAAAATTCATGAAATGATTTTTAATGATTATCATTAGTTAGAGGGATGTCTCTTGTTGAAATTAATATGCAATATGTAGGCCCCATATGTTAGGTACATGAGAATCAGAAGTAAAATGCGAAACCTGCGGCTATGACTGTTGTGTTGACTTTACACAGTGAAATTGCAAGTTACAGACGGGAGGGTAAATAGCACAAAAAGTAGATGGATGGGACATCGTAAACTATACACAGTTAAGTTTCTGACATGTAATGGTGCAACATGCACATGGTACGGAAGGTCAACCCTTTGCAGGGAATTGGCTGGGGGAGGTCTAAAAAGCTGAAAATCATGAAAAATTAGCAAAATATGAAAGGGTCAAAATCTCATAAAAACCAGTATGTAGAAAATTTTACAGGTTTTGACTAGTAATTTTCTTCAGAGATTGGTGATTGGCCTCATAAAGAGTGAAATAAAGGTATTTGTGCTGAATGGGAACTGAGGAAATTCTAGTTACAGAGTTCCGAAGACACACATATCATCTAGCTACAATGAAATGTATCAAATAAACTGTCCCGTTCCACCTAAACAGTATATCTTCTTATAAAGATCTGGAGTTATCTTTCTTTGACATTGCATTACTCTTAAATTCTTATTTAGTCAACTGATATTATACAAAGAGGATGAGGAATTCTAGAAAAAATTAGATATGATTTTTCCTGACATTTTAAGACATAAAAGGAGACGTCGAAAATCCCTTACTTTTTGTTGAAGACAAAAAAAGTTCTAGTTAGAATTGTTGTTTATTTTTGAGATACAGGAGATTGAATATTTTAAGGGACAGCTCTGTAAATCCTTTATGGGGACAGACATTGGATATTGTTATGATTGACAACTTTGCTTCTATAATGCATTACAAAATTTTGATTGAATTTATTTGTAATAGACTTAACGAATCTCTTGGACCCTAGTTTAAGGGACCAGCCCATTATTTTTAATTTTGTAGGAAAAAAACTGTTAATTTTCCACCATTTTTATATATATGTATTTTTGATAAACAAAATATCAATTATTAAAAAGATATCGATCCAGTTCGAAACATAAAAATTTTGATTAAAAATTTGTACCCAATTTTCATGCCTAGGCGAGCTTCAATAATTATAGTGCCACTGGCATAAAACAACTAAATACTGCAGAGTTAAGCTTTGAATTATAAGCAAGATACAGAGATTTGCTCACAATTCTATGTTTGTACACAGATCTTAAAAACTAAAGATTAAAAAAGTAAAAAATTTGTCAATATTTATTGAGAAAAATTTCAAAGTCTGTTCTTCCAGAAACCAACTTTAACAACTTATTGTATTGTAAACTTAACCTTTTTTCGTCATTATTATACCCCCCGCAAACGAAGTTTGGGGGGGTATATAGGAATCACCTTGTCCGTCCGTCCGTCCGTCCGTCCGTCCGTCCGTCCGTCCGTCCGTCCGTCCGTCTGTCCGTCTGTCTGTTCGATTCGTGTCCGGTCCATATCTTTCTTATGGAGAAACATTAGAAGTTCTTACTTCACACAAAGATTGCTTATGACATAAGGGTGTGTCATGACCTTTAACCAAGGTCATTCGGGCAAGGTGAAGGTCACTGGCAGAAAAAGTGCAAAATTCGTGTCCGGTCCATATCTTTCTTATGGAGAAACATTAGAAGTTCTTACTTCACACAAAGATTGCTTATGACCTAAGGGTGTGTCATGACCTTGAACCAAGGTCATTCGGGCAAGGTGAAGGTCACTGGTAGAAAAAGTGCAAAATTCGTGTCCGGTCCATATCTTTCTTATGGAGAAACACTAGAAGTTCTTACTTCACACAAAGATTGCTTATGACCTAAGGGTGTGTCATGACCTTGAACCAAGGTCATTCGGACAAGGTCAAGGTCACCAACAGAAAAAGTGCAAAATTCGTGTCCGGTCCATATTTTACTTATGGAGAAACATTGGAAGATTTTAATTCACACAAAGATGGCTTATGACTTTAGGGTGTGTCATGACCTTAACCCAAGGTCATTCGGGCAAAGGCAAGGTCACTGACAGAAAAAGTGCAAAATTCGTGTCTGGTCCATATCTTTTTAATGGAGAAACATTGGAAGTTCTTACTTCACACAAAGATTGCTTATGACCTAAGGGTGTGTCATGACCTTGACCCAAGGTCATTTGGACAAGGTCAAGGTCAATGGCAGATAAAATGCAAAGTTCTTATCTGGTCCATATCTTTCTTGAGAAACATTGGTGGAAGTTCTCAGTTCACACAAAGATTGCTTATGAGCTAAGGGTTGGTCATGACCTTCACCCAAGGTCATTTGGGCAAGGCCAAGGTCACTTGCAGAAAAGTGTAAAACTCGTGTCCAGTCCATATCTTTCTAATGGACAAGTATTGGAAGTTCTTAATTCACATCTAGAATGCTTATAACCTGAGAGTGTGTCATGACCTTGACCAAAGGTCAATTGAGGAAGTTCAAGGTCATTGTTAAAAAAAAAAAATCGGTCTCAGTATACCAATAATTCAAAATGTTTATATTAAGTGGCTGCTTGACAATTTTGTTTGATTCGAGTCATGTTTGTAAACATAAGGATGCAAATGTCCTCATGTGTTAACAGTTAACTTGAACTAAAATGGAATTTAAAGAATACAAATTGGTTTGTGTACTCATATAAGCATTAACAGTTTTAAAAAATAGAGCAGTTGTTATTTATAGAAAATGGACAATGAAATAGATTCATCCAATATTTCTATAATAGAAAAAAAACATGAGTTATGATTTTTTCTTAGCGGGGGGTATCAATTGTGAGCTTGCTCACAGTACCTCTAGTTATATACTCCTACTGTACATGTGATCCTTGACTGTGTTTGTGTACATTTGTTAATAATAAACTGATTTTGAACCTCAAATACCAGTGAACTGGTCTTGAGTGAATAAAAGAATTGAAAATCTTAGGCCATTCTTTTTTTCCATTTTAAATGCTGAATAGGAAATACCAAGTTAAAAATCTTAAGCTGAATGTAATAAACTCATGTGAACAAAATATGACTCACACCTAGGCGAACTGTGAACTCTGTATCTTGCTTATAATTCTACGATTGACGCTGAAATTTTGGTTGAACATTAGAAATTCTATATGAATTAGAGTATATTAAATACTTGTACAAACAAAATAAAAGAATAATATTCTGTATATACCTACTCTCTGGGGCCCCCTCTTTATACAATAAATAATGTGAAATCTACATCAATTTTGATAGTTTTTCAGACACGAGTAAATAAAAACGACATCTTTTAAACAGTTTCCATAGTTCTGATACATTTCTGCTGCGGGGATAAAGTAATTATCGCTATTCCTAAGAAAATATCACAGCAGAAAATTGTCCTGGTTTGTACGCGAAGTAAATAACAGTCATTTAATTATAATGGAGAAGACAAATAAAATTTTTGAATGTTTTTAATTTGAGGAATTGAGCACATTGAGGTACAATTTTCTTCTTCACATCTATACATGTAGGATTTTTAAAATAAAAAACAATAACTATTAAGCAGTTGATGAAAAAAACGTACCTATATGCTCTCATATATTTTGATCGCTTTACAAAGTGGGGGGGGGGGGGGGGGGGGGCAGAACGAAAATATAGGGAATTGGAAGTTAACAACTTAACAGTGTACCCCTACCAAATGTTTAGATTTATATCTTGCGTAGGATTTTCTTATTCTGGTAAAAAATAGTATTTCATGAAGGTACAATGTCAAAGATTACGTGTATGCAAAAATAAGTGTAAAATTCGAATACTTTACAATATTTATTTTTTGTTATTCTACCGAGGGACCATACGGCACAATATCTTTTGAACGCCCATTGTTGCTCAGGTGAGCGATGTGGCCCCATGGGCCTCTTGTTCTTGATTTCGTAGGAAAGAGCTTTTGTTTCTCCACCACTTTTGTTTTATATATCAATAATTGTTAAATAGATACAGATCAAAACGCATTAAAATTTTGATTAAAAATTTGTCCCAATCGTGCCATAGCGAACTCCAATGAATGGCGCCATTAGCGTTAAACAACTGCATGGTGCACAACTTCAAACGATAGTCCACCTATCCTTTGGAAATAGAAGACCTTAATAAAAAATATAATCACTGTAAGGTCTTTCATATGGAACGGAAAACCTTAAAAATCCATTTTCTAATCAATAGAAAATAATTGCCCCAATGCATGTGAAATAAGGTTTGCAGGGGTATTAGTCTCATTATGGCAGTTTGAGTTATCTTTAACTCAATAACTGACATTCAAAATTTGGTTCAGCAACTTTACCATTTAAAATGGAAAAAATTAAAATTTAAAAATGTTTTGCTCAAATCAGTACCATGGCTCTTTTTAATAAAATATAATTTTCTTACAGTTATTACTGACCATGTTGTATGTGTCTTCCAAAGACATATTTTTCCTTATTGAAATGGAGGGATTTGGATTTGCATCAGTTCTTACTATGGTGTTTGCAGGCCAGGTGTATCTCAGGTACAAGGAGCCTTCTATTCCAAGACCTATCAGGGTAAGAGTGCATATTAATTAAGAAGGAGAGTTTATTATGTTTTATATAGGAAAACATTCATTTTTAAAGCTTATTAATAATATTATTTATTTTTCTTTACTAATGATAGTTTCTGGCTTTAAAAAGTCATATCCATAACCATAAAATATTAAGGTTCATGTAGATCTGATGGTGAATTTGTTGTTGATCCAGTCTCCTTAAGGTCAAGATCTAGTAAATGAAAGGTGCTTACAAGTGTATGAAATTCAAGATATAAACTGTTTCAATGGTGCTTCATACCATTAGCTTTGTTTGATGTGGTGTATTGGGGCTTAAATGTTTGGTAAACACTATGAAAAATCATGTAACTGTCATTTTCTACGAAAATATAAAGGAAATGAGCAACAAATATTGGAGTTTTGTAAATTTTGACGAATAAAATATACAGCAAAACACGGTTATACCGAACACGCTTATAATTATAATTGATGCTTACAGAGAATTGATTTTCCATGTGACTTTATAACATGTTGTAAACTTGACAGATATAACGAATTAAGGTATTTTTCAGACGAATCTTCGACGCGGATGACCATTCAAATTGCTCATTTTTAGTCCATATATGTTAACAAATTCCTACATTCATCGATTCAGACGATACATTTATCTTATTGCTTCAAATTGGCGTATCAAACTGCAAGTAACATTATCAGTTTATGATGCACTGGATGTCCGCAATATTGCTACCAATTATTATCAATGATTAACATTTAAACAATTAGGCTTTATACTAATTATGCATCATATTTTCAAATACTGGTAACATCTATAAAGTGGCTTGCATTGTATACAATCCCGATATCACGTATTATGCAAGTTGTATGAGTGTAAACTTTTTCTGAAATATTTTATTTCCATGGATTGAAATAATTATCCACTCTGACCATTGCCAGTGTATTCACCATTACATAAGCAGCCACCTGTTGACTCAGCGCGTAATCAATGTTCGGGGTATTTCAGGACAGTTTATAAGGTCAAAACTATTGTTGAAGAATTTTTTTTTGTAAGGGAAAAAACTGACTGGTTAATATTTTTTCTATACATATGTAAAATTACGTAAATGTTTAACCTTTTGAAAGTAAATGTTACAGATTATTTTTCTCAAGATTATTAAAACTTCTACAGAGTTGGATATTTCTTGACAAAGAGCAGATTATTCCAGGAATGCAGTTTTAAGATCAAGATGTAGTAAATGACTTAGATCTCCATTGAAGTATCTTTTTCTGTTGGTAATGTCTTTATGGTTTTTATATTGAAAAAGAAGAAATTTCTTGATATTTTATGCTAAATCGTTGGAATTACCTATATTTAATTTGATAAAATTTTGAAAGGAGGTATTAAAGAGCTTGCGTAATGATTAATGAAAGTTCAAAACATTATTTTTCACTGCATGTGTTTAGCAAAAAAATAAGCGTGATACACTTAATTAATGAAACAAAACTATTATTATGAAGCAGCTTTGTAAAAATTTATATCTTAAATTCAATTAACCAGTAGACACTTGTCATTAATAGATATTGACCAAAATGGGACAACATTTCAATGGTAAAGTTTATATTAATGCAACTTATTTATAATATGTTACATTTTTCATAAATTTCCACATACTTGATTTATATTTGTTGGTCGGTTTGGGATGAAGTGGAGGTGTTGAACAAGAACGGTTATTCTGATTCATGTATTTTAAAACAAAGTAACAAAAATCATAAAATATATAGGCCTATTATAAACTATAAATTGGACTAGAACATTTTCAATTTTAAAAGACTATCTGATAAAGGTACTAAAACAAAATGTTGTTAAACAATGCTTGTTGAATTTAAAAAATGACCAAAAACTGCCTTTTGTAATTATGCTTTTAATAATAGCTAATAAATAAATTTATAGAAATATACATTCATTTTTTTAATGAATTCACAATATTTTCACTGATTATAGGAATCAATGTGAACACAGGTTAATTTTACAGGTAAATTTCACCTGTGCCCCTTTATGTCTATTCCTTTTAACTTGTTCGATGAAATAAAATAAATCCAACATATGACAAAGGTAGTAATAAATAATCAACTCTTGTACAATCCAGGTAAATATAGGAATTCCTGTGCCCCATAGAGGGCCCTAATTGGCGAGTGGCCATTAGGGGAACACACCGAATAAACCCACCTGTCTTGTGTTGGACTTCTAAGGGGGATCTCGAGTGCAGAAAGATTAGCAATTAATATGATTAGATGAAACTTATTTACTTTGTATCCAGTTATGCAGTTACACATTATTGCTTTACGTAGACACTGTTAGAAATAGATTTATCATTTTTACGACTCGATATAGACAATTTACGACATATACGTTTCTTTAAAATGCTTATTTAACAACAATGGATGAATAGGCCACAAAATTAATCAATGAACTATAATCAACCTTATAACGGTACCCTGTATATACACAGGGAGTGAACACGCTGTATACATACCTCACAGCCTACTCAATATTCAGGGTCATGAACCCTAGGGAGCATTCATTGTTTTCTGCAACTGAGACAACTCTTGATAGTCTGTTTCTCAATCTTATTAAAATGAATAAAAATAGAAAAGTTTTGAAAGTATTTTAATTATACATAATACATAATTAATGTAAATATACTACATTTGGCTGTGAATTCTATTTAGCGGTTTTGGCGGAATGCGACTTCCGTTAAATCAAGAACATCGCTAAATGCCATGCATGTATGTATGAGAATAGTCACATTCAAGAATATGCTAATTCAAATCGACGCCAACTTGTTCAAAACCAATTTCCGCAAAATTTTGTACACGCCAAATATAATACGTTTACAGTATAACAATGAGTTTAAATTTAAATTGTAAAATTTTATCAATACAAAACGCAATAAATTGCATAAGTTGTCAACAGTGCATTAATTTCTAATAATCAGTAAGAGAAAATGTTTAAAAAATAATTATTAAAAAAAGAAGTACACAATCAAATAAAGCAGGCTGGTACATGTACCTGGTTAATATTATATGTATGTTGCTTATACACTGTGTAGGTATAAATCTGCAATACAATTAATACACTGTATTATGTGAATTGAAGAAAAATATAAAATTCCAAAGAAGATTTCTAGGGTTTTTGTTGCACCCTACTAGTCCAGAAGGAACTAGGATTCGCAACCTGCTGGGACAGGGTTGTTTCTAAAGAATCAACACATGCAGGTCCTGCACCTTCTCCTGCTACCAGTGGGGTCTTACCTTCTTTAATTTAATAGGAAGCTAAATTCATCATGATCCCAACTGCATCTGAATTTCATGATATCAGGTTATTGTTGATACCTCCTACTACATTACCCGCAACGTTATATTTTACAAGATAAACGATAGGATAGGATTCACGCACGATAGGATAGCATTAACGCACGATAGAACAGTATACATGCATGATAGGATAGGATTAATGCACGATAGAACAGTATACACGCACGATAAGATAGGATTGATACACGATAGAAAAGAATAAACGATGTTCATGATAAATGTAAAATCGCTTTAAACGATTTACACAAATAATCTTGTTAATGGCGGAATTTGAGAAAGGACACGTACAAATAAAGATTTACGTGGAAATTCTATTTAGTAACAATTGCCGAGTTGTTAATCATTGCTGCATTATATATAGAATGTATAAAAATGACCAGTTAATTATTTTCACTAAAATTATGAGCTTAAATAATCAATAAATCTTCTGAATTGTTATCATTGTTTTCAATATCGAACACCCTAGCCGATCGCCTCGAATATTTCAGCCCGAGATCAAATTACACGGAAAATAGCGGGTTCAATTATAAAAATCAAACTCTTCATTAAAAACGAATTATATTACATACAAGTTAAATAAATATTTCACATTCTGCATACGATTTGCTAACATTGTTTTCATTACCACACACCCTAGCCGATTGTCGAGAACATTTCAGCCCAAATTCAACTATCACACAGAAAAAAACGGGTTCAACTCTGGTTTTAATTGAATATAAGTTATATCATAAATACTTTTATTTCTGTAAAACATGTTGCATAAAACACACATTATATTGCATAAAAGTTAATGTTTACGCAAGTATACACTCGCATATGATTTAATATATTCGATATACAGGTAAATATGATACCTTGTTCCTAAGAACTTCGATAGTTTACATTAAGTTTTCATTTTTAATGCTTACAGATATGATTTACATGCAATATTGGTTAATTTTGATCTAACAAATTAAGAAATTAGTATCATAATAGAATGCTGGAAAGGATTTTCATTCTTGTTCAATAAATTTTCGTATACGGCGCACTGAGCGAATTGCAGCTTTGAAATTAATATATTAATTTACTTGCTTATGAAAAGGCACGAAAAACGATTAACACGATAGGATAAACAGAAAAACTGTTAAAATTGAACGATAAACCTGATAGGATTAACGCGCGATAGGATAGCATTAACGCACGATAGAACAGTATACATGCACGATACGATAGGATTAACGCATGTTAGAACAGTATACACGCACGATACGATAGGATTGATACACGATACGATAGGATAGGATTGTATAAAATAACGTTGCGGGTACTGTATGACTGGATGCTCGTAAACTATTTCTCCAAAGGTTAATACCATGATAGCTTCACCAGCACAGTCTAGTTTTCTTCCATCAGCGACAACATACATCGTACTAACAGGCTTTAGCTGAGGTTTATCTAAGATGCTTCTGAAGGTTTCTCCATTGCTCGATTGTTCGCTTTGCTCCTGTATCTATCTTCCATTCAACAGGTTTCCCCTCAAGCATTCCCCGTACCTTCATACTATGCATTCCTTTGGTTTTGTTGTGTCCTAAACTCTGTTGAATCTCAGTGTGAGCTTTGTCACTGACAATATCTTCCTTAACATTATTACTCCGACCTTCCTTAAGTTTTCTCTATTTCCGTCTCCTTTTTCTATTATGGTCTTCCAGACTTTTCTTTTTTTAGGCCAATTATAGTTGACTGATGGTTGGCCTTTGGCATCAGTTATATCTAGTTTAAATCTTTCTTTTCAGTCCTCTTTTCAACACAATTATTTTGGTCTCAAGACCTGGGCCTTAAGGTTGAAACTTTCCTCTTTCGCTATGGTACCTTGGGCTGTAAGTGGGTCCCCTTCTCCTTGGTCCAGCATGTTGAAAGGCACTTGGGTTTATCCAGTTTGTATTGATATTGTTGTACATGTCACCCGTGCTTGGATGTTTGGCAGTATCCGCAGCTGCTCTATTACTCCTCTTTTCCCTATCATCAACCTCGAACACAGGTCTGTAACCTGGTTTATTCTCTTTATACAGTTCCTTTTCTCCTATTCTTAAACATTTTTGCATAGCGCTAAGAATTGCCTCTTGAAAAGTCCTAGGTCTGGTCCATTTTACTGCAAGTCGGAATTCCTCAGATTGTCCACACTTATCTAAGAATGACTTAAGGTCAAGATCTAGTAAATGAAAGGTGCCTACAGGTTCATAAAATTTAAGATATAAATTCTTTCAATGATGCTTCATAACAATAGCTTTGTTTGATAGGGTGTACCAGGGCTAAAATATTTGGTAAACACAATGAAAAATCATGTTTTAAACTGTTAATTTCAATGAAATATGAAGGAATTGAGGAACAAATTTCAGAGTTTTGTCAATTTTTGACTAATAAAATATATCTAGAATGTCTACAGTCTCTCCATAAAAGGAATCAAACAAGCTCTTGGCCTCTTCTTTAAAATGATGTCAAATTGAATATAGGTATTGGGATTACTTTTCCCATGATTTAATATAGAATGACAAGAAATTGTTAAATTTTCTACATAACTCCTTTAAAGTAAAGTACGGGAAAAAGATTCTTTAAATCAATTATGACGTCATAATAGTTCTAGCGTCAAAAATACACTCTGGAATCATTTACTAGATCTTGACCTTAGCATCAACAATATCTGGGTTTCCGCAATAGGCCCTTCGGTATATATCTTTGATAGCCTGTCCAAAGTCTCGCAATGACTCACCAGGTAGTCTCCTCTTAAGTTTGGCATCTGCAAGGTATCTCTCTTTCATGGCAGAATATCCAAACCTTTGATTCAGTTTTTCCTTCAGTTGCTCATAATCTTTCTTTACAGCAATCCATATGCGTAACTCCAAGCTTCCCTCGCAAAGTACTAAGCAATGCAACGCTCTGTGTGTGGGCTTTCTTGGGTTGCCATGAGTTTAACTCTGCAATATTTAAAGTATTGCAGGATATCATCCCACAAATCATAATGTGCCCCTGAGAATGTTGGTTGTTATTGGAGTATTCATGGGTGTTTCGTCAGCCATGGGGAATTCAAAATTATACCCTATTCTGCGAGGAGTCTGATTACCCAAGTTTAAGGATTGGTGCCTCCACATTGCCAAGAGAGTTTAGGTTCCTGATAGGTACCAATAGGGACATTAGGTGCACTACAACCATTGAAGGGTGTATCAGTAGGTATAAAAGAATTTCCCCCTTTGTTGTTTGTATTTAGCAGACTTGGTCCTCCATACTTCCAGACAACTCTGATTTCAATAACAAATAACATTGCACTTGCTACGGATACCAGAGAAGTTAGTGCATTTTCTTGGGATTTCTGCACAATCTTATTCTCTGGGAAGTAGATCCAGGTCATGACTATCGGAGAGCAACCTATCAAGGCAAAGAGTACCCAAATAAGTAGGATTCTCTTTAGACTTGGCTTTTGAATGTATGTGTGTTAAACAGAAAGGCCCTGCGAGTTTTGCCCGAGCTCCTGAAAATTAGGACTTTCTGCCGTTACTAGACTTGTAGGCTGCCAACTTGTTCTACACTCACTCTCGGTATTGAGCTCTATCCCAGAGTCATTCAAATGATATGGTCTGTCAAAATACTGTCCCACCTTCTTAAGTGTTATTCTCCTTCTTATGATGGGTGTCTCCATTCTGTTTCAAACTCTGTCGTCTTGTTCTCTATAACACGAAGAATAATTTCTTGGAATCCCACCGCTGCCACCAATTGCAACATTTTTCTCTTAAGGCTCAATGCTAAGGGATCTCCTTGTTCCAGTGTCACACAATTTTGTCGGTTCTGTGCTGTATTTTGAGAACCAGTAGATCTTAATAAATCTATTGAAGACGAACACAAGTTTCTTTCGAATCAGAACAAGTTGTAAATATACATCATATGGCAATTCGTCCTGCTCTCTCTCTCTCTCTTATTCCTGGCTCTCTTCCTTCTGGTTCTCCTTTCACATTCTCTCTCTCCCCTTCTATACGTTGCCCAGACACCAAACGATGTTAGGGCATTACGGCAGCAGTCTTCGGTACCAACGCCTGCTACACCATTAGGGCACTAGGGCAGTAGGCTGCAGTATCAGGGCCTGCTGCACTATCTGGGCACTATAATTAGGGAACCATAATTAGAGCACAAATATTAGGGCTCCCATTGATAGGGCTCAAATATAAAGCAAATTTCCTAGAACAATAATTATTTATGAAACAAGAATATTTAAAACAAAAACGCTACAGTTAATATAAAGATGAGAAAGGTTCTGATTATGCTTATAAGGCTGTGAGTTGTGGTATGGATCTCAGCCTTAGGGCATGAATATTGGCACAACTGGTGTCAGCCTACTGTTTAAACAATTGTATTGATACTGCCGATTACGTAGTTTAAGATTGAATTTGACCATAAATATTTCTTATTTATACTTTCCATTAACAACTCTTTACTAATAAAATAATAAAATTATAAACATTCCCCGGACTTACTGCAATAATTCGTTCCATTTAAATTTGGTTTCAATTTTACTGTGAAATGTTATCTTCCTACTAGTGATCTATGGATACCCGTTATTATTATGTACACTAGTGTTTACAAATGAGTGAAGACGATAATAAAGATGAACAAGGAATTCAACAAGGTAATTTCCAAACGCACAACCAACTATAGATGATTAAAACCAAGATTTTTAATGCTTTTTTGACAATTTTCCGACCTCAAGCCTTAGACAAGTCGATCTGGATGATAAGTCTGCTCTACTATAGAGAAAAAAAATAGTGTCTAATCGTCAGAAAAATACAGTACACTTATAACGAAGTAAAATCATCCATCCCTGGCACTTCGTTTTAAGCCTGTTTTACTGTATCTAGAATGCCTACAGTCTGTCCAAACACAGAATTAAACAAACTCTTGACCGCCTCTTTAAAGTAATGTCAAATTTAATATAGGTATCGAAATTACTTTTCCCATGATTTGATATAGAATGTCAAAAAATTGTTTCTTTTATACAAAATTCCTTTTGAGCCGTAAAGTACTGGAACAAGATTCATCTGATTCAAATTAGTTGTGGTGTCAAATCAGTTAGAGGTGTCCAAGTAGCGTAGTTGACAATGCACTTGTTTCTCATCACTGGGACCCGAGTTTGATCCCCTTAATAGACGGTGGTTGTATTTGATAGGGTATGGCGGTCACCCGCTTGGACACATGGGTTCTCTCAGGGTAGTCTGGCTTCATCCCACACCAATGACCCCCTCACGCTAACATTTGTGTGAACGAGAGATATCAATATAAGATGTATAACTTGTTTATCAATTGTTGTAAAATAGTTAAAAGTTCAATGGTTTTTTTTGTTTTGTTTTTTTTTAAATCAGCTATGATGTCATAATGATTCTAGCACTGAAAGACACTCAGGAATCATTTACTTAGATCTTGACTTAAAAGGAGCTTTGAATTTAGATTTAATTAACAATTCTAAAATGTTTGGGTCTTTAATTTATAAATGTCACATCATCTTATGATTTTCAAGTTGCCTTTAGAAGAAAAATTTACAAGACCCTTTTAAAATGAACTTTTTGGGGTTATAGTCCTAATAGGAAAGCTCTGATTTCATTTGCTGATTGATGTATTGCAGATGTACATTTTATAGCTGACAATTTTTTGTTGGATGCCTTGAATGTCTATGTGAACATGTTACTGTTATATTTTAGGTACACATTGCTCTTCCTATCTCACTGTTTTTGATCAGTTTAGGAATTGTAATCTTGACATTCTATCAAAAACCAAAGGAGAGCTTTATGGCACTTGGCTTGGTTGCTATCGGACTTTTCCTGTATTTTATTGGAACTTGGAAACAAAAACCAAAAGAAATAACAGATAAGATAAGTGAGTATATATGTGTGTGTCAAATTGTATTTATGTTCAGTATCTCTTTGGAGAATCAAAGAAATCAGTTTTATTCTAGGTATATTTAATATTATTCGATCAATAGTTACATGTACAGAAAACAGTTTTGCTGAAATTTTAAAGGATATTTTGTCACGTTTTTTTTCAGACTCCTTCAACATTTTAATACAGAAGCTTCTGATTGTAATACCCCCAGATAATGCTGATGAGGTGGATTGGGAATAATATCATAACCAGAAAGAAATATACATCAATTCTACAAAATGAAATTAGAATAACTATTTTGTTGGTGGAAAGATTTCTCAGTAAATAAAACATTCTTTATTTCTTTTGTGTGTGTGCGTGTGTGTGTGTTGTGTTCTATGTTTTATTTTAAGGATTTGTTTTTATAAGAATTGTCACTGCTTTAGTTGCTAATTTTCATTATCTTACTTGTTTATATTACATGTATTTGTAATTGTTTCATTTAACAATTGGATTTTAAGACTTTAAGCACAGAAATTAAAAATGTTGCTGTTATAGGGAACTACCACCCCCACTCCCTTTTGCCAAAAAAAAAAAAAAAATCCTCAACCACCTGTTGTCCGGCATCTGTGTTCTTTTCACATTTTTGAATTCATATCTAGGGGAACCCCTCAAGGGGAAAGATAATTCCCAGGAGTGAACCAATGAATAAGGTATGCATAATGAATTTCATGCATATTATTCCTTATCTATTTTAGATTCTAAATATTGTTAAAATGATTGTCACTAGTAGTAAATCAAATACCCTTAGAGAAAAGAACTGACTTTTTTCCATTGAACTTTCATTGATTTTCCAGTTTTCATTGAAATACCATTGATTGTGCATTTATTTTTCTTGTGTCTTCATCTGACCAGTTTTATACCTACCAGTTAAAAAGCAGTTTTCAGAATACTGCATTTTCAATCGCCTGCAACTCTCAAAGCTCAGTGAAACACCAGTTTTCCAATTCACTTAAACTTCAATATTACTGCACCCTATTTTGAGGCAAAGTTACAATATAAATGTGCAAGATTCAAACATTTTCCCAACAAATGGTTGTAGCTAGCTGTTATGTGATTAAAAGGCATTGTCCTGTTCTTGTATGCATAATTTACATAAAAAACAACATGCATAATCTTATATTTAAAGTTTTTATATCTCTTGGCAACAGTGTTAGTCAGTTTCAGGTAGAACAAATGTACAAGATGGCTGCACATCCCCCTTAACTGAAAAAAACCCATTCAATTTGAGAAAATACAACTTGGAACATAAAAATGAATGCTGATGATTCTCCCAATATAGATAACCTTTAGAGAACTTAGAATATGATTTTTCTATTATGAGATTTCATATTTTGTATTATGCATAGTTAAATCTAGAAATATGAGAAAAATTTTACAAGTTTTACAATATCTAAAAAGAGCTGTTGTTTAGATGTGAAAACATAATCATGCTCCTTTGAACGCTGGTATTTCATTCAACAGAATGCGTTTCATTAAACGCAAGGTTTGTCGAAAAAATGACAGCCGATTCACTTTAGAGAATATTCAATGGCCCTTCAAGAGAGGCTGATGTTTTCTGACCAATATCTTGAGATCAACTGTTTTGCTTGTCTTCAAACTACATGCCTATGCATGACTATCGAAGCAATTACATGCATATTCAAAATATTTTCATTACCGGTACTGTACAAAATATACTCTATCAACTGAAAGTGAATGCATTTATATTGTCAATTTTCAAGAGGGTTAACTAACTACTCTATAATCTAAAGCTCATTCGAAAATTTTCAAATATGATTCTGCTGTCTTTGCAGTTTTATTTGTCATGTCCGATTTGTGTATATTTTGGATAATTATTTCAAATACGGTACATCTTTGAAAGATATGATGTGGCACCAATGTGTGATCATTTTTCTAGTAATACATGTAAAAACGTATTTTATTAATTTGTAAAAATCTTTTAGTTTGAATCGAAAGTATTGATATTTCATGATATATAATTCAGTGCGATAGTCATTGTTATAACTTATTTTATGCTGGTTTCAACAGATTTGTCCCATTACAGACAAGTGAGAGAAAATGCAATCTAATTGTACCATTTTCCTTTAGTTTATTTGACACTTATAGATTTTGAAAAATGACAGAATTTTCCGCCCCCTGATTTCATGGATAATATATTAATCCAATGTAATGTACTGATGTATGTTTTACAATAATTTTTTTTGTTTACGAATCATTAAAAATAGTAATTTTCTGAATATTTCAAAGCTGAAATCTTTAGGCATGAATAATTTAAAAGTAAAACTAGAACTTAAATGATAAACGTGTTGCAAATTGATAAAACGAGTGTGGAAAAAATTAAAATGATACTTAATATCGTGTTCATTACAAGATAATTCAACAGCTTTGTGAACATTTTACCAAGGTAAATGATCTCATTTTTCTCAAGTTGTCATACTAGTATATGTTCTCCAAATTAAGGTTGTATGGTGCCACTTGAAACGTGCATAATACAAGTATCTGTAGCATTAAGCATATAAATTGGCGATCTTTTATTGCGAATAAAAATTGTATCGATACAAAGAAATCCGAATCTCCTTCAGTGCACTGACGAAATTTTGTTTCCATGATGTAAGGAATTGTCTTTTTTGGTTCTAGGTAACCTCATAGTTGACTTTTATTGTAATATTTTTTAAATAACAAATAATAAACTGTATTGTAAACTAGGAAATCTTGTGTTACGTGTAATTGTTAGCGCATTTTAACGTAACATAACAGAATTGAATTGTAAAAACACCAAGTACAGCTTAAGGTTTTTAGCTCACCTGAGCGAAAAGCTCAAGTGAGCTTTTCTGATCACCCGTTGTCTGTCAGTCCGTCCGTCTGTAAACTTTTTACATTTTGAACTTCTCTAAAACCCCATGGCTAAATTCAACAAAATTTGGCATAAAGCATCCTTATATGAAGGTGAATATTAATTGCTAAAATAATACGCCAGCGGAGAAAACCTCGAGACTTTACTAAAAATAAATGCAAGTTCTCGAGAACTACTGAGTTAATCTTAACATAATTTAGCATAAATCATCCTTATGGAAAGGAAACTATAAATTGCAAAAATCAAGAGCTAATTATGTTCCAAATTTGAGCTATAATTACGAAAATACTAATAAAGCGTTCGTTATTCCATATTGCGTAGACTGCAATATTAATTGCTAAAATAATACGCCAGACTGTATTTAAAGCGGAGAAAACCTCGAGACTTTACTAAAAAAAAATGCAAGTTCTCGAGAACTACTGAGTTAATCTTAACATAATTTAGCATAAATCATCCTTATGGAAAGGAAACTATAAATTGCAAAAATCAAGAGCTAATTATGTTCCAAATTTGAGCTATAATTACGAAAATACTAATAAAGCGTTCGTTATTCCATATTGCGTAGACTGGCAATTTTGTACGATAGAGACAGCACCGTATCTCGGAAACGAGGTTCTTTGATTGAAGCAGCCATTTTGGACGTATGTTGTCAATTTTACGAAGATCAATATGGTTGTTGTGTAAGTGTTCACGTGCGAATATTATCTATGAAACATGGAGGATTTATTGGTGACGATTATGAATTCAATTGAGGTTAAATATTTCAACGCGTTGTCATTTTCACTTGGGGCCGTGATTTAGCCACTGGAGTCGGCGACTTTAACATTTTGTTGTAAATAATTGAGAAACAGGCAAAATTCTACCAGTGAGCTTCGCGAGCATAGCAATAGGATGGCAACGAATTTTTTTTTCTAGATTTTCTTTATTTCGCTATACAACCGACATTAAACACCATATCATGTTAAAACGCATGAGAAAAGAACCAATTGAATGTTAACTAGTCCAGTGAGTTTGACGTCACACGAAATTGTTAATGGCCGCTGTTTAAGATCGAGATTAGCAGAAATGGAAATAAAATGACTGAGGGATAATTTTAGGGAAATAAATGCAAGGAATTGATAAAATAACACCAAGGAGTTGATGTCTGGTGTTTAATGTCAGTTGAATAGCGAAATAAAGAAAATCTAGAAAACTCGTTGCCATCCTGTCACTTCGCTCGCTACGCTCGCGATGTTCACTGGTAGGATTTTACCTGTTTCTCATTTATTTACAACAAATTAATAAAATCGCAGACTCCTGTGATATAGCTTGATTTGATTTTCGTTTCATTTTGCTGGGGGACGATAGCCTGTATTCAGTATTCTGGTATTTGGAATTTTTACGCAAGAAATCAAACATGGAACATACTTCGTAAATAGGCAGTTGATTGTTTACCTGCGAAAATGATCAAATCAGACGCATTAACAACGTCATTCAATTGGTAATTCGGTATGATCTCTGAGCAATCGTTGGGTCGCAATGGTGATTAATTCAATGAGTTTCGATAAAATGCCTAGCACTTTCTCGAGTCTATTCATTTTAAAAAGACATTATTTTCGTTGAGGGAGATAAGTAGGTACATGTATGATGTGTATGATTTTTAAATTAAATTGTGCTCTTTCTGATTAAGCGCATTTTCCCCTCTGTTTATATTGTTTATTAGTTTTTGAGTGTCAACAAGGACCGAACAAGAGGGCGAGTTGGTTGAAATAATCGATTTTTGATTGGTAACTTAACCGGAATTTCCTCCGAAAAAAGAATTTGAAATAGCCATGTATTAGAAGTTCATAATCATGTAAAATAACTCTTAAGGCAATAAAACGATGTTTATGTAATTGAAAAGACGTTTTCACAGCCTCAGTTAAACCCTGTTGTGATTAATCAACCGCGACTGTCTTATCTTTACTGACTTTATCAATAGAGGTTATAAATACGGGTGATGCTAACACATACCGTGCATTGAAAATTACAACCGATATTTATTACATTTCGTGTTGATATTACAATTAGTTAGTAATATATGATGAGTTAATAACTCTGCCAAATTAATGCTAAACCGTTTGTTTACAGTTTCCTGTCATTTGATGAATTGTATAAAATCTGCAACAATTTTGGTAGTTTTCAAACGAGTAAATAAAAACAACGTCTTTTAAACTGTTCTTACACAATTATAATTATGAAGATATTTGCATTATCATTATGTTTAAGAAAATATTGCAGCAGAAAATCACCTTGGTTTGTAGCCATTTGTTGTTTTCGAGGAAAATGAAAATAATTGATGGGCCTTTGCACAAAAGTGATACTTGTATGCCTGAAAATGCATTGAATATATATATATATATATATATATATATATATATATATATATATATATATATATATATATATATATATATATATATATAGCTTAATTTTAACATATCACGTGAAAACATTTTCCAGTCGAATGTTTTCATCGATCAAGTGAGTAAGGTTATAAAACGTCATACAAGTTTACACCAGGTAAACATTAATCTAAGGGAAGACCAATTAAGTTTTTTACTGTAGCCTTAGCGACTTCTGCCACAGAATGCAAACACTGCATACTGGCTTCCAGACTATCTGGCGATCCTCTGTCTGTCAATCTTTGTTAACTTTCGCATATGAGATAAGAGCTGGCTATGAAATGAAATGTTTCTCTTTGGCATATTCATAGAGCTTGGCATCTTAAATAAACACACAAAAAATATTCACTTAGATGTGGAAAATAAAAATTACACCAATTTAATTTCGATTTTTTTCTCATAAATACCAATACACCACACAAGAAATATTGCAGATAAATGGTAACAACCTTTTCCAGTATTTTCAGCATTTAAACAAGATCCTTGTTGGCATCCTTTAATTGTGTAGATTCATCATTATGATTACACACGATAAGGTAGGCCCACAGTGGATGCTGATTTTCAAACTGATAAACGTTTTAGAAAATGTATGAAATTTTTTATCTTTAAAGAGCTAAATAAATACTGTTCACATATGCAAAAAGATTGCTGAAAATAATATACCGGTGTTATATATATATATATATATAATTTATATATTGCACTATATTTTCACCCCCACCCCTTTATAAAATATTGAGTTTTACATCAGAAAGTTATGGTACTTAACTTTGCTAAATTATATTAAATTTTACTGTTGTTATTTATTTAAATTGTTCTAAGTCAGAGTAGTTCGCTATTGTTGCTCATGTGAGCGATGTGGCCCATGGGTCTCTTGTTTTTTGAATTCAAAATAGATATTCAACAGATATTACAAGTAAATGTGACCTTTCTTATACCAGGTGTTACAGTGAAACCATTAAAATAGAATATTAAAGTTTGTTATCGATATTGATAACAATATCGAATTTGATGCAAGAACAAAGTTAATCAGTTAATCCGTTTGTTCTGAACATATGACAATTTCAATTGTTTATGTCATTAGCCATTTTCAGTGCTTTATTTTATGTAGTTTAATTTGATTTTGTTGTATTGTATTCTTATATGATAACTATATAATAAATTTTGTGTGCTTGTGTGTGTTTTGTTATATTATTTGAAATGTTCAATGATTATTTAATATACATTTTCATTGGTTAAGTTAGATTTTGTTCTTTTAGATTAGAACTCTTATGTATACACAAATCCTTTTCTTACAAAAGATATATCCCTTGACCGCCATCTTTGGGGGAAACCCATAGATTTCTCACAGTAGCCTTTGTTGTTTAGAGGTTTGTAACTTGGTGGCATAATGACATTAAAAATCAATCCCGTTGTGTATTTTGGAGCAACCCACTCATCGAAAATAAATCAAATTCAAAGATTTTTTATTATAGGACGCCCAAATGGATTTTTTGCATTAAGAAGGAGAAAATTGAATTTTTCCCTTTTGACGGTTAGGTTAATCCCGAAAAGGGGAACAACTTTTACAAAGTGTGGATTGAACTCTCTTCAGTAAAACGTGTTCAGGTATTAACTTACAATTTATGGATCACCGTTTTCATTCATATCTCGAGAAATATTAGATGTGGATGTAGTTAATGCAGATAAACATTATTTGTTTGAGTGCTTATATCATTTTCATCGCAGGGTCCACGTCATTAATTCCCAGAGATAATTTACAATAACGATGAAGAAGAAAAAATCAATTTGATCTAGATTTCCTGGGAAAAAATGTGCTTTATTCAATTTCTTTTGCCTTGGCTCATATATTGATTAGAATTGAACTGAATTCAATTTTTATGGCACCTGAGTCACTCAGGTGACCTAATGCAATTGGTCTTCGTCCGTCTTTGTGCATTGACAATTTTACATTTTTAACTTCTTCTTGAAAACTACAAGGCCAATTGTTACCATTTTTTAGTATGAAGCATATCTATGGTAAGAAGAATCTAAATTGTGAAATTCATGGCTTTACCACCCTCGGGGCGGGGCCAAATATGCAAAAAAAAAAAGAAGCCAAATTTTCAAAAATCTTCTTCACTACTCGCACACATGTGAGGAAAAACTAAAGGAAAGCTAAAAATCTCATGGGTTATCTTTTCAATGTCTTAATATCGAGCAAAACTAGGTTAAAACCTTTAACTATTATTTAATAACTCCGACTAGACCTTGCATAATGTTTTTCTTCAAAGTGCGTTAATATCAACCATATCAACGCACTTTGAAATAAAAATCGTTGACTTGGTCCCAAATTTAACGCACTTTCAAAATTTGTTTCAAAATGCGTAATTTTTAAAGTGCGTTGTAACAATGCAGTATAAAAGCAAAAAAGTTTTTATCAGAAATACTTAAGAAAATGAAAATAGATGCAGACGAAGATGATGACAATAACAATGAAACTGATACTGACTCTTCTAGCGATTTAGAATATTTGGTATATATCCTTGTAGACGTTATTGAGAAATTAAAAAAACATGGCGACTCGGAAAATATAAGAAGTGGTGCACACTCGTAAAAGGCGATAAATTTACATCAGACAATATATGTTACTTACTATTTTTGGATTTAGTGACATGAATTGGTCAACCTTGCAATGATTTCCAAAATGAGATATTTCAAATCGGCATCCAAAACATTCTGGGAGATTGGTTATAGGCTTTTTGGAGGAAATTTTTTAAGATCCATGACCAGGCCAAGAAACCAGGGACAAATCATTGAAACTAAAGTAGGACTTCCTAGCGCGATTACCTTTCCCGCGCAAATGCTTACATCCTTAATAATTATGAATCCATATGAATATGAGAATATATAAATTTCTGCATTATTTAAACCAACAATAAAATCAAAGGCCGGAACGGCAACAAAGGCGTCGAGGTGACATAGTCTTTCATATAGAGATCATTGATTTTGATTTGATTGATTTCTGTACTAATAGTTGTATATCAAATATGATATTAGTATGAAAAAGTATATGAATTATGTTTTGTACTGCTTTAAAAAAAATCAGTATATTTCCTTATAAAATAAGTAGTGATGCATTTGTAATACAATAACTTGTCATGGTTACAAAAATTAAAGAAATTCCAATGTTCAAAAATAAATTATTTTCTTTCTGCTTTTAACAGTCTTTGAACAATTTTCACAGGTTAATAGTTTGAAAACGAGGTTACAACACATTAACAGTGTGTCCCTAATAATAATAATAAAACATACTTTTATTTACTTAAATTCCCGTATGATACAAGATTACCTATGGTATGGTTGTTTACAAACAAGTTCACACCACGTGCGTTGATCCAGCTGCATTATCATGTTTCCTTATTGCAACAAATCACTAGTAGATACGTTTATTTCTTGCATTTATTTTGGAGACCGTGCCCGATAACTTACATCGTACATATTAAATTTTATTTCCATCGGGCATTGTCTTCAAATAAAATGTAAGCGATAAACTAAAATAATATTTGGTGAATTTTTATCAGCCTAATTAAGTTGGGATGAAATTCAATTGCGCTTGCGTGAATTGGAATTATGAGAAGGAATGAACAGTTCGTGGTAAAGAAATTCGAAGAAGTTATGAAACTGGTCAGTTTTAAGGACAAACTGCACATCGATGTATTGGAAGACTGTCCATGAGAATCGTCTGCAGCCACGGTCCGGAGCGTTTTTGGAGAGTAAATATATTGGTAGTGTTCTGCGACGAGACCAGAACATTCAGAGAGCATAAGTTTGCAAAGTTAAAACTTTTAGAAGTAGGTGTGCAGTCATACATTGCATGTATGTATAGCGCTATTTATATATGCTTATCTCCTCCTCTTCAAAAACAGCAATAACAATGAGGGTGCAAACTAAATGTGCACCCGCATATTATTATTGTTCTGGAAACTATTTATTTTGTATTTTAATAAATTTTATATTCACTTTTCACCTTAAATCAAAATTCCGCTGCCTGACTGTCTTAGTTTTTTCGAAAAGCTAACCTTCTTACATCTTATTCATTCGCCATTTCTTGGTAAAGCAAATTTATACATGTACTTATGCAATGAGTTGAGGCAAAGTTGGATTTTTTTTATACACAATATAGTTGAGTAAGTGGAATAAAAATCTTGTTATACTTTTAATACTTTCAGAAACTCAATTCTTATGCGCATTTAGAAGGCGGTGCAGTAGAAAAACCTGGACGATTGCCAATCCAGACGATCGCTAGAAGACTGCTCGACGCCTTCAAAACCGCTTGTCACATTTGCCACAAGCTTATTATTTTTAGGCGATCTTAATTTGATTTTTAGTTTTACGGATTTTTTTCCAAGAAAAGTCAAGTCGGAGGACGAAAAAAAAAGAAGACATGTCAGCTGCTGGCCTGGGTACTTGGAGGCAATTCTTGTTGCCATAAATCACTACCACCTCTGATTGTGAGGACTCCAACTCGGCACATTGCATGCAGACACTAGGTCTGAGGGTCTGTTGTTTTGCATTGGATGAATTGGTTTGTAAGTGTAGTTTCACTGTAGTGACCAACCTAGAGCAAAATTTTTGGGAGACTTCAATTCTCTCTAACAGAAAAATAGGGAGAAGTTTGAGAAATCAGGGAGACTTCCATTATTTGACAATGGCATAACGCTAATGATGATCTACACAGATTCAACCTTTAATAATTTAAATTAGATTAGAAGCAAGTCAGTAAAAAAATTTTTTTAATAATAATGATTTTTTTTTTACCAATTTATTAATTTAAATTATTTGAGGCATTCATATATTAAATAGATGAAAAGTGTTGTAATTGTTTTAGCTAAATGACAAATAACAGTGACAGTTTCTGTATTTCTGTGTATTTTGGAGGTATTAGTACAACCTTTTGACCCAATTACAACTGTTATGTAGAGGGTCTTATTTTATAACTGTAAACAAAGGGTTTTATAATTATTTAAGCATTAATTTGGCAGAGTTATAAATTAATTACAAGTTACCACCTAATTGTAGCATCAACACTAAAGGAAATAAACATCGTTTGCACAGTATGTGGTTGCATCATCCGTATATTAGGCCTACCCCTAAAGATAAGACAGTCTCAGTAATTTTCCTAATCACAACAGGGGTTAAATGAGGCTATGAAAACGTCTATAGAATAAGTTAATTATCATTTTATTGCCTTTTGGGTTAATTTCGACGATTGTGAACTCATAATACAGGGCGACGTCCAACCTCTTTTGGAGGAAGTTCCGGCGAAGTTGCCGACCAAATAGCGACTATTTCGCCCAAGTCGCCCCCTTCGAACACAACGAAACCAATCCAACGATGTTCTGCAACACCTTGACCTTCCTCCATCATTCTACAAGCGTTTTTACATCCAGATTTAAATATCTCAGTGATCTATTGTTATAAAACACGAATTTGACTCGAGCAGCTTGAACTGAGCTTGAAAATTTTCGTTTCAATGTACAAGTAGTCGGATTATAATTAGTCAGAAAAATCATCAGAATCTGTTTGGCATTCGTATGCATCATTAAGGTTTGAAATGAATTGTTTATTAGCACTTACAGCGTAATTGCACTGATGGCGAGAGTACCCAAGATACCAAATGACACTACAGATATGGGCACAACATCAGACAGTGCAGGCGCCAGATTTACACTGACAGTACCAACCACACACACTGTTGGTAGTGTACTTTACCCACAGGTTGTAAAGGGTGCTGTTTTGATGTCTAGATTGAATTCTTGTATGAATTAATCCAGATTCAATTTCAGACACATCTACATGTATGTGGTACTGGTCGTTTTCAGTGTGCTCTATGACGTAGGAATTGGCTTACCGGACTTGATTTACACCAAATGTTAACTCTCTCACTTCATCCTTCAGGAAAATCAACAACATCATTAGCATCAATTATTTTCCATGACTTGGAATTATCTCTAAATGCATGTGTGTCTGTTGTACTCAATTGTTTCAGAGCATTTGCGTTTTCTCGAGATTTTATTAACATTTTATAACCAAGACTAAGATCACCATTGTCGCTGGTTTTAAGTATTTATTAATCATACTGCATACTTTACGCACAAAATCTCCTATATACGTCTTCACGTGTTTTGAGTATATTTATTTTGTAAGATTAAATGAAACTTTCAATCTTACATAACCAATTTGATGTGTACCTTTGGAAAACAATTATTAATAAATATCTACTCCTTAATTAAAAAAAAAAGGTCCACAAAGTTTCTGGCACTATATTTTTTGTCGCGGAAGCTAACATGTTAATATGGCTGTTCCATATATGTTTCATATCCCTGACTAAGAGCGTAAATATTGGCTTGCGATACACAATATTTCATACAAATAGACATCAGTATGAAAAATATTAATATAAGCATTGAATGCTTATTTTTAGATGTTGTCGGTCCTATGACACTCCAAGCGGTGAAGACAAATTATCATTGAAGTCGACATGTCCTCCTTTGTTTGTCAGGCCTCCATTAATACGCGGCATTCAATTTGTGTCATAGGACCGACGACATCCAAAAATAAGCATTCAGTGCTTAATGAAATATATAACAAGGGCAGCGGGTGTTGAACGTATCATTTTTCCTGAGGGTGTGTTGATAAAATTAAAATAGCAGCTACAGGAATGAATTATTGAAACTTTTGCAAATATCAAATAAAAACTTCGATAATAGGCAATTTTTCTGATACTGTATTATTTTGAAAGCACAAGCCGTTTTAGTTTTATTCATGTTCAAACCTCAAAGTTTGCATTTCTTCAAAAAATTGCAACAACAAAATGGCTCAAAATTCTTTGTGACAATGTCAGTTAAAAAACGAGAATGGTGATAAAAGAAGGACTATATACATGTTACTCTACTTTAACTAAATACTATGAGATTAAATATTTGATTTAAGATTCACAATAAAGAACATTTCTTATCTCAGTGAACGTCTGCTGTCCAGGTAAACGAACAATTTTGAATGTATCAAACGGAACATGAATGTAATGATTCAAAGCGGTTGTACGGTGTGTAATTATGAATTCAGTTTTTCTTACAGATGAATGGGAGAAGAGAAGAAGATTTATGAAAATAAAGTAGGTTTCTTAAAATAGAGCACACATCAATTCAATATTGCCTAGTGATGTGAAATTTACTATGTAGTTTTCATGATGAATTTAAAATTGTTGATGGATGATAAACAGCATTTATCCTTATAAATAAAAATACCTGGTACTTGTTTAATATAAGGTCATGCATGTATTTATCCCCCTCCCTCTCCCCCCTTCCGAATCTACTTCTTCCCCAAGGCTTGGAGCCAACGAATCCCACCATTAAACATATGAACATATGAACATAACATTTAACAATACATGACTATCTTCCACGACTGTGATAGAAAATATAAAATCAATACAATTTCATTATTTGGCCATACTGGCCCCGCCCTAGGGCCTGAAACCTTACTCAGGAACCATGAATTTCAAAATTTTAGTAAAGGGCTTTATGGACATCATTAGAATGCATTTAGTTCTTCTTAAATATATATGGGATTAGGAAAGGTTCAGAACAAAAGTGCCTGTATGTCAGGGGCAATGGGATTGAATTAGAAGTTTTATAACAGCTGGAAAAATTCAAAGTTATATAGGCCAAGGTCAAAGCAAAATTCTCTAAAATTCTTTTCATCCTTTTCTATTTTTTAAGCGGGGCCATTTGAGATGATTACCACCTTAATTGTTGTCTAGTTTACGTTTATTGTAGTTTTCTTTATTCTTTTATATTCACATTCTACTATGTTTTTCCATTAAATTTAGTGATGTTTAACTGCGTATGAATTTACAAGTAATTTACATAAGTAGTTCTCAAACAGTGATTTCTATGTTATCGGTGAAAAAAATACATTTTATAAAAGTTGTCAATACATCATGTTTTACAGTTATTCTTCAAAAAATTGACTTTATTATTAAAATCAAAATTTTAAGAGTTATTTTTCATGGATTATATTTTCTTATTATACTTTCATGTTAAGTACTGAAATCTGATTGGTTTAGACGCAGTTGGTAATCGTCCTATTACCCTCAGCGTTAGCAACACACTTGGCAACGGGTAACACAACGAATTGTTACATGCGCGTAAATTATGCGCGTACGGTTCCCCGTAGAATTCACTCTATATAAAAGCAGTAAAATTTTCTTAAAAAATAAGACATTCAGTATGATAAAATAAATATTGCCTGTTTGGGAGGGTAACTATTGAATTTGACACCCCTTGAAAACCATTGTCAACCTCCGCTTGGCGTCGGTTGACAATGGTTTTCTCGGGATGTCAATTTCAATACTCGTCGATCACATCTCAACAGTCTTTTAGATAACCAGTTTAAACCGGTTTTATAAACAGCTATTCTTGCTGTTACTAATTTACTACCTCCGTTATCTGAAATTTATATCGATTTATTTAAGTAAATAATGAATTTCATCAGTAAGGGAATGTAAATATTTAAGCATTGAATCATTATTTTTGAATGATATAGTCTCATAACTGCAGAGGTGTGTGCATACAAATTGAATAAAGCGCGCTATCGCGTTATGAAAATTTGTATGCACACACCGCTGCAGTTATGAGACTGTATCTTTCAAAAAATAATGATTTAATGCTTATATTTACATTTTTTTAAACTTCTTGCCTTGTCTGCAAATGTGATTTTAACGTCAAAATTTCTGTTTTATCCTAAGGGTAAGTTCAAATTAATGGAAGAGCCACTGTAACAGCCACAAGCGTGAACTTTGATTCTCGCTTGTGACGTTGCATTTTACAGCGTTCAACGTTTGTGACGTCATAATAAAACTAATCATTCTAACCTTTAAGTAGCCTGTTTGTGTTACAGTCTTAGGGTGCTTTCCATTTAACCGGCATCGCCGGATTTGCCGGTGTTGCCTTCGTCGCCGATTGCTGGAACGCTCGTCGCTGGCGAGCGATTGTGGCAACGCAATATACCGTTGCCGATTAGAAAACAATATGGCGTCGAGGTTATCATATTCTACAAAACCAGTATTTCTAAAACTACAATTTGTCTTACAACATTGAAATACATTAAAACTGCAAATAGCCAAAATATCTGAATCAAATTTTAAGATAAGTTTCAGTTCTAAGCTGCAATCGTTGTAACGTCGCCAACGTCACCATATCCCGATAACGTCGCCGGCGAGGCAACGTTATAGGAAAGCGCCCTTATATTTACATTCTACTGTGTTTTCCATTAAATTCTGTGATCTTCAAATGCCTCTAAATGCAACAAGTAGTCAAAGGTCAAATTGACGATTTTTATTATGACGTCACAAGCGTTGAACGCCGTAAACTGCAACGTCACAAGCGAAAATCAAAGTTCACGCTTGTGGCTGTTACTGTGGCTCTTCCATTAATATTAACTTACCCTTAGGATAAGATACGAATTTTAAGGTATGGATCACATTTGCAGACAAGGCAGGAAGTTAAAAAAATGTAAATATAAGCATTACATCATGATTTTTTGAAGTATACACTCTCATAACTGCAGCGGTGTGAGCATACAAATTTTCATAACGCGCTACTCAATTTGTATGCACACACCGCTGCAGTTATGAGAGTGTATACTTCAAAAAATCATGATTCAATGCTATAATATAACTGCAGTATCTTTTCACACACTTTACATGCAAAAAATATTTGGAATGTAAATATTTAGGAATTTAATCATTATATTTTTGAAAGATATAGTCGCATAACTATAACACCACTACAGTAATGTTTACATTTTTTTCAATACACATCCGCCATTTTATTTGCATCATTTCCTTGTGAAATACGTAAAAAGTTAGTGTTACTTGTAATTTATATTGAACACATACCCAACTTTACAGGAACAATGCGACTCATTGATTGAATCATTTTTGATTTCCAAATGAAGTCGATGCAGGGATTGATTTTTCCGCATCGATCTCCAGCATCGTGCTGCAGCTTGCACGGACTCATCAGAGTTACAAATCTTAATATCATGAATGTACCCTTGCGTAAAGTAATTTAAAACCCTTTTGCAAGACTTTTTCCGACAAAGTTGAGCTATTTGGCAAATATTTCACACAAAAATCGTCTGGAATAGACTTAAGGCTGTCAGTCGCGACATTCGCTGATGTACCCAGCATCGCCATAATGTGGGACTTAGTAACAGTTACTAAGGTGGGCGGGGCATCGGGAGACAAGTCGGAACTATGAATAGGCAATATTACAACTTGTTGCGATGACCCCCTCCCCCTTTTTCACCGTTCAAATATGGTGGAATGCTGATCTATTTTTAAATCAGGATTACACACGTGCACTGCATAGTAAACATCCCTTTTACTTGAAAACTCTTGCTCGCTGTTGTTATTACATCCCATATAACCAACATTTTCATCAATTGTGAATGTAAATGCTGACACCTTAAACATGCGTCGGTTAATCTTTTTTGTGAAATATTATGATATTGCTTGATCCCATTGTCTGCATTGTAACTTTTAAACCTTAGAAATGCCTGACGTCAGGCAACAAGAGCAGAAGTTTTATAACTTTGAATATGTCCTGCAGAAAATAACCAGGTTTATACATATTGATATTTTGTTCAGCAACTTGTCAGTCAAACGACAAAACAACCTATAGCGGCACATCAGTACACAGCAGTCAACTTGATAATTTTAGCAAAATGTTTTTGTTTCGTATATTACAGATATACCTTTATAATAGTCAAAGTTTGATGTATAATGAACTATAAATCAAACCCTAACTACTGTTTAAGCAACGTACATGCACACTAGAACATGTACAACACTAGTACTGTCATATAAGTACAACCACAAACTATTCAACAACTTTACTGATATGTTGATATATTTATTCTGTAAACGAAACCTGCAATGTCAAGTTTAAGTTTTTCTCTCTCTTTTTTTTTTTTTTTTTTTTTAGAGTACTTTGAATATATTCAGGATCTATCTTACTATATGAATACTGAATAAGGTGTAGCAACGAACCAAACATTTTTATAATTTTCACAATCAAAAATGATAAAGTCTGGAATGTGTTTGAGTAGTACACTTTTGGACTTCATTTCGATCTGTCACCTCAAAATATACGCCACGTACCACAGAATAAAACTATGCCATTCAGATAACCGAAAGGTAAGACTAACTGAAATGTGACAGAATGGCATAGTTATCCTGGCATAGTTATGTGATTCAGTCACCTTAATAGCTTCCTAGACTTTTTAGTTAACTTTTAGCTGACTGCATGGCAGAGATTTATCCTGTGTACAATTAATAATTACTACACATGATACAGATCGTAACGGTCGATTTCAACAGGTCGAAACTGTAATGGAAAGAGCCACAAAGCTGGATGTCCTGAAACAACAATAAGGAAAAAATCTACATGTTAATATTATTCTTTAAAAATTCAAAATATCAATATTATCATACTTCAAATGAAGGAAAAACATTCATTGAAGCTTATAAATAGCTTATGGAAGGCAATTTTTTGTTTATGAAGTTATTTTTTTTACAGGCATGTGAATTCTTGGATCAGTACTGTAATCGCGCGACAAAAACTAGTCAATGATTTATAAGTATTTTCTTTAGCTTATGCAATTTACATATTTTTTGTATGAAGTTTGTTGAATGTTTCCATCTTTTCATCATGAATCATTTCGCTAATTTCGCCCTAACAATTAGGATTTAGGACCGTTTGTGACTTGTTTTAGGGTTTTTTTTTCAATTTTTAAAAATTATAATAGGGGTGTTTTAGTTGTAGTGCCAGTTTTTATTTTGTTTGTTTCAATTTCGTTAAATGTATTTATTTGTTGTGTCCTTAGAAAGGGGACTTGTTGCATAGTAATCTCACAAATTTTAGCATTGTAGTTCTTGAGAAGAGGATTTAAAACGTTTTCCTTATTATATATTGATATGTTAAACTTGGACCACTCCTGGAGCCCTAGTATTGGCCTGGGGTAACGGTTTGAACAATTTAGAATCTTCGTTATATAAGAGAGCTTGCATATTTATCTAACAAATTGAAGCTTAGTGGTTCTCGAGAAGAAGGTTTTTTTTTTAAATGTCCCAATATATGTAACTTTGAACTCTTCCTGAGGCCCCAGTATTGGTATCTGATATATTTCATTTGATATCAATTCATCAAAGTCTATCTAGTATTTACATGTACATGCATGTTATTATGTGTGTGGCTAGCAAATCAACGCATTTTCATTTTTGGGTTCTCAGACGAAACAAAATGATGATGTCGCGCTAACGAAGTGTAACGGCATGATGAAAGTATTAAGGCTTTTCTTAAATCTGTTTTGGAAAATATCGCCGAAAACAAGTATTATTTTTAATAAATTGATTCTAAATTCTTTTCTGTTATTGTGTTGAGTAAAATTAATATATATATATATATATAGAGAGAGAGAGAGAGAGAGAGAGAGAGAGAGAGAGAGAAAGAGAAACAAGAGGCCCAGGGGCCACATCGCTCACCTGAGCAACAATTGCCTTAACTCTGATCAAATTAGCATTACAGTATCATAATCAAAATATCTTAACAACTAAGTACAGTATATCTTGCTAAACACCATTCAAAATCTGCCAATTTTTATTCGCATATTTTATTTTGGTAAATACCAAGCCCCTTTTGTTGTTGTACCTGTAAGAAGATTTTTCTCTATTCCTATATACCCCCCCCCCACCCATTTTATGGCCCCACTTTTATCTAGGGATTCATGGTTTAATCAAACTTTAATCTGCACAATCTTGTGCTTTCACACAAGTTAATGCTTTTTGGTCTGAAAACTTTCCCAGAATATATTTAAAGAATTTCTCTATATATTCCCATGTAAAAATTCATCCCGCCATTGCGGCCCCTCTCTACCCCCAGGGACTATGATTTAGCAAACTTGAATTTACACTACCTGATCATGACGATGTCTCTCACAAGTGTAAGCTTTTCTGGCCAAATAGTTTTTAAAAAGATGATTTTTAAAGATTTTCTCTATATATTCCTATAAAAAAATTCATTCTCCACTGTGGCCTCACCCTACCCCCAGGTGCTATGATTTAAACAAACTTGAATCTATACTATCTGAGGTTGCCTCCACACCAGTTTAAGCTTTTCTGGCCAAATAGTTTTTGAGAAGAAATTTTTTAAAGATTTTCTCTAGCGAAGTACATAGAAGCGTTTAATAGGCATTTATTCCAGAAAAGTTGTTACGTTATGTTTTGACTGACCTTAGTCCAATCAGATCGTAGAAGGCGGAGTTGAGACATTACCGCTCGTGACTTAATTTTTAGAGAGAGAAAGAGAGAGTTAACTGGTTAATGGAGTAAATTATAGATGACGCAGATGAACGAACTATCTATCAACAATAGTTATAAAAGGAAAAATCAAGGTCTAGTATATCTTATACATTTATGAAAAATTAAAGACTTTTCTAATAGTGTTTTGAAAATTTTTAAGGGGGAAAAACGATGTCTATATATAGATACTGGGATGAGGTAATGTCAAACATCGAAGAATGTACGAATTGAGTGTTACTGTTAGTATTCTATCAAAGTTTGCCGAATCTTCCTGGAATTAAACATAGGTTGTAAATACTTTGTATAAAAACTTTCTTCATGGTTACTCACTATGAAACATTCTTTACCTTAGCATGAATTTGTCCACAATTGTTTTATTTTCCCACTACGCACCCGCCTGCTTTGCCTTTCCTTTTCACTACATCTAAATTCAAGTGATCATTCTTTCGCATTTCAAAATATTTAATGCCCGTATTCTTCGACTCCTAGCTAGGAAATTTAGTTTGTTAGCTACGATATTCTTATACATGAAGGCCTACATGTTGTCGACGGCGCGCGGCCAAAGAAATGTTCACAATCGCTTTAAAGTTATACCATATAGGATATACCTGCAATTTTTATATACAGACCTTAACTAATTTGTTTGCAAGTTTATAACTAATGATTATTTCTTCATCGGCACCAGTTAAAATTTACTCAATTCTCTCTCTCTCTCTCTCTCTCTCTCTCTCTCTCTCTCTCTCTCTCTCTCTCTCTCTCTCAAGTCACCAGCAACAATGTCTTAAAGGCCGGTTCTGGGGTATAAATAGCAGCCAATCGGGGAAATGGAGGAAATTTCAATTTTCTTGCCACTCTTCACTTCAGGGGATATTTTTTCAAATTTATACAAATATCACCAATTACCACTTTAAGATAGTTAGTGTGTATATAAAGTTATGTGTTCTGCATTTGAAAATACATATAATTTACTTCAAATGTATGTAATAAGGGAGAATTAATCAATTAAAATTCTGAAGTGACACTGATTTTCAAATTTGCCCATTTTGATTGACAGCAGAGGTTTGTTTACATTACACCGGAAGCTCTAATCTCCACAGACGCATTCAAAATGGTTGCTAATAAGATTATGTCTTAATCATCCTACCTTAGCAAAGAGAGAAAGAGTTAAGTCCAATAAATCCATTTATTTGATAAATAAAGAACACATACACTGCATGTAAGCGTGAATGTGCATCCTGCTGAGTCCAGCTGTTATCTCCTGACCACTGCTCTTAGCACAGTTTACACGAACCTTTCAGTGACCAGATAAGAGTCCAGTGCAGATGTAATTTTCACAAAAACAAATTCCAATAAAAAGAAATTTTGAACAAAATTTTCTGATTTAAATAAAAATAATGTGTATAATTATATTGTCTTTAATTAAAAAAAAAAATAACACAGTCACTGCCAACGGTGTCCCATGTATGGGATATTTTTGGGGTTGGGAAACCAAACTCGCACCAAGTTGACAACACATTCCGGTAGAATGTCCCTACGATGGCTTGCAACATTGGTAAACCGAGGGTCTAACTGAAGAACATTTAGTTTTCTCTCTCTATATCTTTCATCAAGAAAAATTACCCCTCTATGGAATAGCATTGTCCAGAAAAACTTATATACTTTTCCTTTCGGAACGAGGTATTTCTTCTTTCAGGTAATGCTGGTTCAGAAGGCCACCACATTTGTCTGTTTCTCCTGTTTGTTATGCAGGGTTTGCAAAAACAATGTTCACATTCATCACAGTTTTTACTTTGCGGGATACAGAATGTCCTCCCAAAGTCGTCAGCACTGATGTCCTCATTCCCAGTTGTATTTTCTTCACATATCATTTCTTCTAACTCCCACTCATTAAAATTGATGAATTGAATTATTGATTCCCTTTGATCAGAGTTCACCCTCAAAGTAATTATACTTGTGTCCTCATTTTCCTCCATTTTGTTACAAGAATGATGGCTAGAATTGGAGGGAAAGTTTTAGGGCATGGGGTACCAAAGGAGATGACTCTACCATGGCATCATGTATGTGACCATTTTTATAAGCATTAAATTCTTATTTTCTGCCCATCAAAGTTGTTATTAAATATTTACGTGGAAATCTATTACAACATAATAACTATCACCATATTTTCCCTGCATCCACAAATATTTTGATCCCCTCTGAGGGCCCACCCCGTGAGATGGGCTGATTACTAGATTTATTGACATTTGGCGGGATGCAGGGAGTGCCTCCACACTGTAAAAATATTTCAACTTCACATGATTCATTGTAACTGGTCAATTCCGTTATATTTCTACAAAAAGGTAAATTGAGATGTTTGATGATTGTTTTCTTCGAAATATATATATAAATAAATAAATAAATAGTGAAACCATGTGCTGCTGTCTTTTATTTCAACACGTGTCTGTGCTATGCAGGTATCTATTTATAGCTTCACTCTGTAGTCTTATCAGTTGGGGGTGTGGCCTTCTCCCTAATATGCTTAATTGCCGTCCGTGTGGATATTCAACTAGGTCAGATCCGGCCTTTCACTCCGCCCAGCTACGATCTGATTGGACAAAGGTCAGTCAAAACATTATGAAGAAACTTTTCTCGAGTTAACCCCTATTAAACGCTTCTATGTACTTGTACTTCGCTATTACATGTATATTCTTATGTAAAAATTCATCCTCCACTGTGGCCTTAGCCTACTCCCGGGTAATATGATTTAAACAAACTTGAATCTATACTATCTGAGGATGCTTCCACTCAAATATTAGTTTTCCTGGCCTAAAAGTTTTTGAGAAGAAGAATTTTAGAGATTTTCTCTATATATTCCTATGTAAAACCTGATCCCCCATTGTGGCCCCACCTTACTCCCGGGGACCACGATTTGAACAAACTTGAATCTATCCTACCTGAGGATGCTTCGATCCAAGTTTAAGCTTTTCTGGCCTAATAGTTTTTGAGAAGATGATTTTTGAAAAATACCAACAATTTTCAATAATTCTAAATTATCTCCCCTTTAAAGAGGGCGTGGCCGTTCATTTGAACAAACTTGAATCCCCTTCACCCAGTTATGCTTTGTGTAAAGTTACCGGTAAGTTGAAATCTGCCCAGTGGTTCTGGAGAAGAAGATAAAAATGTGAAAAGTTTACAACAACGAAAACGCCGCCAACAACGACAGACAACGGACAAATTTTGATTAGAAAAGCTCACTTGAGCTTTCAGATCAGGTGAGCTAAAAACACAAAGTCTGACTAAAACATAAGCGCTTTCATTTTCATCTTCAGGTGTTTTACAACTAAAAATATATAAAGATAGATAGATAGAGAGAAATAAAAAGAGAGAGAGTAATACATACCCTTTTCCATATCACAGCCAGTATAAGCCCTCGACTCCAATATCAGCCAGAGGGCCGAAGGCCCGAGGAATGATATTGGTCGAGGGCTGATACAGGCTGTGATATGGAAAAAGGGTATCTATTACCATATCTATTACATACATGTACTTAGAAATAAAATTTAAAAAAAACATCAACTTGAACAAATTGATTTTAAATATCATTTGAAAATAGTCTGTATATGTATCAATTAAACATTGTTTTACCAAGCATGTTATAGCTAAGCTACAGAACCAGAATTTCCTAATTTTTTAAAATTAACTGCTACAAAACATTTACTAGCATTTGATGTTCTCAACTCCACTTAAAGATATCTATCTGTATATATAATGCAAAAGTTGAAAGTAATGCCACAGTAAAAAAGAAAAACAAAAACCTCTTCCAAAAACCTCCTGCATTAATGCAAAAGATGACTTTTTTGGTCTAGTAGGTCCTTCCTTTTTGACATGTTCTATTCCAGTTTCATCACTAAGTATAGCTGAAAGCTGAAAAAAAATATCCTTTTCAAAAGATACATGTACTACATGAAATAACATTTTTTACATTAACATAAAATTAAAAAAGAGGTGCAGTGGTACACCTTTCAGCTTAATAACAGTTCTTGTATCTATTTCTTATTCTTGAAAAGAAAAAAAAAATCTGAAACATTGTAACCTTGCAGAAATTCTCATTTATTCCAAGGTTTTAAAATACATGAAAACAAATACTAATACTTGATACAATATGGTATCTGGTATCATATATATATTGTTCTATGCCATACATTAAAATATTGTATCAAATTCATACTATATGATATAAAATTGTATCATATCATAACTTCAAAAAATATAATGTATGTCATTATATCATTCAGGGGACCGTTTCACTAACGTATCATAGATCATAAACGTAGACATAAACGCAAACGTAGCACGTAAGTGCGTTTCACTAAGAGTAGCGAGTTGCGAGTAATGATGGGAGTTGCTCTTAAGGTGCCTCACTACACCTTGAAATAGTTTCTCAAATCGGCTGAAAATTACTTGATTATGATAGGAAGCATGATGGATAAGAAGTATATATGTCAAATAGATGAAAACATGTGCAATTTAGATAAAAAATGATATTTTCAAAAATGTCATTCAGTAAACATGAATAAAAGCCCGAGGTGGATTGGAACTCATGACCTGCTGTTCATAAGCATGATACCTTAACCACTGAGCTAAGACGATACACATCTAATCAATAAATACAAATAGTTTAACAAAACATTTAAATCGCCATCTTGTGATGTAGTCTTAAAAAATATGTCTCGGTGTAGTGAAGTACCTTAAGTCTACGAGCAGTCTGGGGCACTCTTAAAAAGATTTAAGTGCACATAAACAAAAAGTAAAATGTCTGCCGTTTTGCTATTAGCAGACGATGCTCGGAAAAATTTTCGTCAACAAAGGATTTTCCGTGATCGGACAAATCCTCTCGATTATTTAAACGATACAGAGGTTATTGAGAGCTATCGCTTACCTAGAGTCTTCTTGCATAAACTCATCGACTTCGTGATTGAAGACGTAGAAAGGCTGACAAGACAAAGCCACCCCTTGCCAACATCAACACAAGTATTGAAATATTGTGAAGCACGAGTCCGACACTTTCTACATGCTTATTTGTGACACACAAAAACAGTTATCTTTATTTCACAATGCAATCAGTTTGATTTTAATTTAATATGAAATATATATTTTCATATGAAAAAACATACTATACTGTAAACCAATTTTTATTCGCTGCGACTTTATTTCGCGATCAACTGCCGATAAACTGGTTCGCGACCAAGCCTTATCCAGACCTGTATTGTTTTAAAAACTATAGACAAAGAATTGGTTCGCGGCGAGAAATATTTGCAACAAGGCTCTCGCTAACCTCATGAAAATTTCTCGCAAGCGAATAATAGATGGTTTACAGTATCTGTTTTACATTTGATATAAAAACATGTGAATACAGTTCAGCAAAAGAACAATTAATATGATTAACTTCGCTCTAAGATTATGTATGCAGTAATCGAGAGAAAAAGAGAGAGAGAGAGGAGGGGGATTTAAGGAGGCCTAGATACGGTTTTGCCAACGATATAGCACCTTTTCAAATATATATTTAGAATAATTTCAATATTATGCAAAAAATTCGTAAATACATTGAACCATTAGAAACCATAATCCCATAAAAAATTCTTCTACACTATGTTATAACGGTATCGTAGTGCACAATAACATTGAATTCATTCATTTTGGTTGAACGTGGTCTTTGTACTGAAAATAATGTAAACTAGTGGGTATTGTTTTTTTTTTTTTACAAAAAAACACATGTCTCCCCTTCTCCCCAAGGATTGTAATATGGGGCAAATTTAACAATTGAAAAAGAATGATGTCAGCTATATGTTACCCAGACCCAGATAAAATTTTATTATCTTTTTCTTAATTTGACCTTGGGTAAAACACGGTCAAGGTCATATATAAATCAATAGTACACCTAAGTGTATTATTATTGCTCTTTGTTTTAAGTTTGAAGTCCTTCTGTCAAAGTATATTCAGGAGTTGAACAATGAAGTTTTTTCTAATTTGACCTTATAAAATTTTTTTAAGTCATGGTCAAAAATTTTGGTAAGGTTCAACTAGGTTATAAACCATCTATCCATGATACAAGTTAAAAGTCTGTATGTTAAAGGAGTCTTGTGTTATGGTCCGGACAATAATTTTTATGAAAAGCTTGACCTTGACGAACAAAATAGGTCAAGGTCAAAACTTTTGGTGGCGTGCACTCCTTCTCAATACCATCTACCTATGTTCCAAGTTTAAAGTCTTAATGTCAAAGGGTATTAAATTTATGACCCAGATAAAATTTTATTATTTATTTCATAATTTGACCTTGAGTAAAACAAGTCAAGGTCAAATATTATTCAATAGTACACCTAAGTGTATTATTATTGTTCTTTGTTTAAAGTTTGAAGTCCTTCTGTCAAAGTATATTCAGGAGTTGAACAATGAAGTTTTTTCTAATATGACCTTGAAATAAAAATTCTAGGTCAAGGTCAAAAATTTTGGTAAGGTTCAACTAGGTTATAAACCATCTATCCATGTTACAAGTTAAAAGTCTGTATGTTAAAGGAGTCTTGTGTTATGGTCCGGACAATATTTTTTATGAAAAGCTTGACCTTGAAGAACAAAATAGGTCAAGGTCACAACTTTTGGTGGCGCGCCCTCCTTCTCAATACCATCTACCTATGTTCCAAGTTTGAAGTCTTAATGTCAAAGGGTATTAAAGTTATGACCCACACAAAATTTTATTATTTTTTTCTTAATTTGACCTTGAGTAAAACAAGGTCAAGGTCAAATATTATTCAATAGTACACCTAAGTGTATTATTGTTGTTCTTTGTTTAAAGTTTGAAGTCCTTCTGTCAAAGTATATTCAGGAGTTGAACAATGAAGTTTTTTCTAATATGACCTTGAAATAAAAATTCTAGGTCAAGGTCAAAAATTTTGGTTAGGTTCAACTAGGTTATATACCATCTATTCATGATACAAGTTAAAAGTCTGTATGTTAAAGGAGTCTTGTGTTATGGTCCAGATAATATTTTTTATGAAAAGCTTGACCTTGACGAACAAAATAGGTCAAGGTCAAAACTTTTGGTGGCGTGCACTCCTTCTCAATACCATCTACCTATGTTCCAAGTTTGAAGTCTTAATGTCAAAGGGTATTTAAGTTACGGCCTGGACAAAGGACTAAGTGCGGTTTTATGCAATTTTTGCCCCCCAAAATCAAAGTTTTAGAAAGAGCTTTAAAATAAGATGAAAGATAGTTAAAATCATATTGGAAATAAAGGTGTAAAAGGTTATCACCACAGTGACGTCATAACGTAGAAATGAAGTCATGAATATTACATTATTTTGATAAATTGATGTTTTGTAGCAAAATATGGGTGTTTTCCAGTGGTTTTTCGACTGGGAAACATCGAGCGCAGGCTTGCTCAAGTACCATTTTTTAGTATAATATGTATAACTATCTGAAGAAAAACATATGTTAAAATTGCACTTGAGCAGACCTGCGCTCTATACCTCCGAATGCAAAATATAGAGCAAAAATGAGAATATCTTCATTTGTTTGCAAATTTGCGGGAATTAAGTCATTTAGGTGACGTCATAGATAAAAAGCGAGTGAGCAATGATGACTAAAATCAAGATTAAAGTTATAGGCATCCTCTTTACAATGATTTGTGAAGATTTCATTTTTATACGATACTATTTAAAAATTGGTTGAAATCGGGGGCAGATATTTGACCAAACCGCACATAGTCCTTTGGATGAAGAAGAATAAGAAGAATATGAAGAATAAGAAGAATAAGAAGAACTAGACACGATCTCGTTGCGAGCAACGAGGAGGTCTTCAGTCCGATTTTTAGAAGAGGAAATGACCTTGCCTTTCATCTTCATCAACGAAACATATCAAGAAATGCAGATGTGATCTAAAAGAGCGATGGATGAAGGATTATACACCCCACTGGAACATTAATTTGAGGGACCAATCCCATTTTATTTCATATCAAATAAGAGGTCTTTTGAATTCAATACATTTTGTGTATAAAGTTTAGAATTTTGTAACCGTTCTTGATTTATCTGGAAGAGATCGTGGGAATGGATAACAAACAAGTTTTGGTTGCAGATTGTTACTCACATTTTTTTTAGCGTGTTTTGTTCAATATTGCTTCTTAAAATTGATTTTTTTTTTTATTTTGGGACGTTGATAATAAGTTCGGACTTAAGTTATGGTTACATATTGTTGAATACTGCTTTTTTTTATTTTGAGATTTTGAAGATCAAAATTTTGGACTTCTGGTCCCTTAAAATCCCCAATTAAGTAACATAGGAGTAAACAATTTTCGTGTATAGGTACATAACATTTCGATTAACATAATTGCTTCTGTAATGTATTACTAAATATTTCATAATTAAAAGTTATGGTTAAATGACATTAGAGCCTTAACGGCCTCTAATTGAAGGACCAGCCCCTTTTCTTGATGTGAAAAGAAAGCTCTTCTCATTTTACACACATTTTGTTCAACAAGTGTTTAGAAAGTATGTACCGTTCAAGAGATATCTGGAAAAGATCATATTAGGGGCCAACCTTTATAACTCCTTTAAGGAAGTGGTTAACAAATAAAGTTATGGTTACATATTGTTGAATACTGCTTTTCAAATTTTTTTTATTTTGAGATTTTGAAGATCAAAATGTCGGACTTCTGGTTCCTTAAAATCCCTAATTAAGGAACATAGGAGTAAAAAAATTTCATGTAGAAGTACATAACATTTCGATTAACATAATTGCTTCCGTAATGTATTACAAAATATTTCACAATTAAAAGTTATGATTAAAAGACTTTAGAACTCTATCGGCCCCTAATTTGAAGGGCCAGCCCCTTTTTCTTGGTGTGAAAAGGAAGCTCTTGTCATTTCAAACACATTTTTTTTCAACAAGTATGTAGAAATTATATACTATTCTCGAGATATCTGGAAGAGATCGTTTTAGGGGTCGACCCTATAACTCCTGTTAGGGACCGGATAACAAACAAATTATGGTTGCAAATTGTTAACGACATTATTTGGAGCATCTTTTGTTCAACATTGCTTTTCAAAATTTCTCTCCATTTTCAGATATATAAGATCAAAATTTCGGACTGCTGGCTCCTTAAAATCCCTAATTACGTTACAAAGGAATAAACAATTGTCATGTATAGGTACATAACATTACGATGAACATAATTGCTTCTATAAAGTATTACAAAATATTTCACAGTAAAAAGATATTATTAGAATACTTTAGAGCCCTTTTGGCCCTTAATTTAAAGGGCCAGCCCCTTTTCCATGATGTCAAATGAAAGCTCTTGACTTTTTAGAGTTTTTTTGTTCTACAAGTATTAACAAAATACTTTTGAAAAAAAAGATATCCAAAGAAAACCACAAAAAAAATCATGACGCTTTTTATCTCAATTTTTAGGCTCAGGCGAGCTTCGGTGTTTTTTGTCACAGAATAATGAAAATGCTTCTGTCATATCCACAATCATAGCTCTACAAACCCTGAAAATTTGAATCAAATATCTGTTTTCGTTTAGGAGAAAATCACCGGACAAGCCAACCCTCTAAATATCGTAAAAACGTCAATATCTTTAAAACGGAAATGACGTCATCAATATAAAAAAATTCCAATAAGGTTCAGATCGATATGTGTTAGTTCTGAAAGTTTCATTAAAATCAGTCAAGCCGTTCCCGAGAACTCGCGTGCACAAAAATGCGTAAGAAAAAAAAAGAATAATAACTAGATACGATCTCGTTACGAGTAACGAGTAGGTCTTCCGTTCAATTTTTAAACGATACGATTAAAATATCAATGGAATTTGAGATAACCACTCCATTTCAGATATCATATACCATTGTCAATATCCTTTAAAATGCTTAACAAAGAGTTTTGCTTTTTCACATACAGCACATTAAAGATTTAAGATTTAAGATAACCACTCCATTTCAGATATCATATACCATTGTCAATATCCTTTAAAATGCTTAACAAAGAGTTTTGCTTTTTCACATACAGCACATTAAAGATTTAAGATTTTAGTCCTCTAAAATCCCTAATTACGTCATCAATGGGTTTTGAAATGAGTTTTACAAACTGATAATGTTACGATCAAGAACTTTGTTTTTATAATGCATTACAAAATTTTGATCGTTTTTAAAGGTATGTGTAATTGAGTTTACAAGTGTCTTGGCCCCTAATTTAAGGGGCCAGCCCTTTTTTCTTGAGTTCATTCGAAAGGTCTCACGAATACTAACATTTTTTGTTCTAGCACTTATCTAGAATTGTTATTCATGTTTTAGATACAAATGATTGGATATTTTAGGGGCCAGCCTTCTAGATCCCTAATGGGGACAGACGTTGGTGTTTTGGTTATTGGAATCGATTAGAATCATCAATGCAAACATTTTCTCTTCTACAATGCTAAACAAAATATGTCTACTTCTCTGGATATATTGTGTCAAAGTGTAAGTATTTTGGCTCCTAAATATCCCTAATTACGTAATAAATGGGCAAAGCAATGATTTTACCCGATAGATATTGTAACGATCAACAACTTTGCTTGTATAATGCATTACAAAATCTTTATCGTTTTTAAGTTATTTGTAATAGAGTTTACGAGTGTCTTGGCCCCTTATTTAATGGGCCAGCCCCTATTTCTTGATTTCTTTGAAAATGTCTTAAGAATACTAAACATTTTTGTTCTTACACCCATCTAAAATTGTTGATCATTTTTGAGATACAAATGATTGAATATTTTAGGGGTCAGCCCTCTAGATCCTTAATGGGGACATACATTGGTGTTTTGATTAATGGAATCGATTAAAATCATCAATGCAAACATTTTCTCTTCTACAATGCTTAACAAAATATGTCTACTTCTCTAGATATATTGCGTCAAAGTTTAAGTACTTTGGCCCCTAAAAATCCTTAATTACGTAATAAATGGGCGTGGCAAGGATTTTACCTGATAGATATTGTTACGATTAACAACTTTGCTTTTATATGGCATTACAAAATCTTTATCGTTTTTAAGTTATTTGTAATAGAGTTTACGAGTGTCTTGGCCCCTAATTTAAGAGGCCAGCCCCTTTTTCTTGATTTTGTTGGAAAGAACTTTTGATTATCTTCTACTTTTGTTATATATATTTTCACAAAATATCAACTCGTAAAAAGATACAGATCAAAACGTATGAAAAATTTAATTCGAAATTCGTACTTAATTTTCGAGCCTAGACGAGCTCATAGAAATGGCGCCACTGGCGCCAAAAAACTACATTGTGCACAAAATTTTAAACTATGGTCTACCTATCCTGAAAATTTTATATTCATATCTCTAATAGTTTCTGAGATCAGCTCTGCACAAAATAGGTCGTAAAATTTTGAATGAAAATTCGTACCTAATTTTCGTGCCTAGGCGAGCTCAAAGAAATGGCGCCACTGGCGTAAAACAATACAATAGTGCACAACTTCAAACTATAGACTACCTATCCTGAAAATTTGGTATTCATATCTCTAATAGTTTCTGAGATCAGCTCTGCACAAAATAGGTCGTAAAAAAATAGAAAATCCGCCGTAACTCGGTACCGGAAGTGACGATTTCAAAATTTCAAAAAATGTCTAGAATTGTGACCTCTGGCAATCATCTGTGAAAAAATGGCCAAAATCGGCCGAATATTTTATGAGAAATCGCGTGCACAAAATATGTGGAAAAAAATAATAATAAGAAACAGTACGAAAACAATAAGGTCTTCCGTTGGGAACGGAAGACCTTAATAAGGGAAACAGAAACAAAGCAATAACAAGAAGGTCTTCCGTTGGAAACGGAAGACCTTAATAAGAAGAAGAAGAATAAGAAAGTCGACAAAAACAATATGTCTCCCCTTTGAAAGGGGAGACATAATACCAGGCGTATTTCAATATTTGACACTCATGGTCATAATTATATATAAAAGACAGTGTGAATATTTTCTGTAAGTGAATTTAAGTATGAATAGTAATACAAGGAAACCGAAAACTCTTCCAACACCCCACCTCTATCTGTATCTACATTTGTACATGTATGGCAATTAAGTCATCTCTCTCTTTCTCTTTCTCTCTCTGACACACGCGTATGTAAAAGAGGTTTAATCATTTATGGTACATACTTTTTTTTCATGTTCTAGTGACAGTAGGATACTTGTCGAAGGCAGCTTTTTTCTCTGAGTGCGGCGACCTACATGGGATTTTTAGGGCTACTGTTTCTAGAGCAATTGATAATGTGACTAAAACCATTTGCATCTGCAATAGGCTCCATAACATCCATTTTCCAATTGGTGTGTACAAGTTAAAATTTCTAGTACATGTACCACTATACATGTATAGATATCATTGATTTTGGATATATTAAATATAACTATTAAATCAACTGAATTTTAGCACATCTTTGTATATATACTTAATGTACATCTACATGAATGTGACGCTCTTTAAAATCAGCATGTTTACTGTTGTAGGCAATGATGCAATTCGTACAAAACACAAATTTTATCAGGTTACATGGTTTCCTAACGTCCTCTGCGCCGTTGATGGGACCTTGATTCCTAGCATAGCACCCAAGGACAATGAATCAGAGTATGTCTGTCGGAAGTGCTTACACGCTATATATGAACGTACAAGTGGTTCCTGATGCTTCTTTATGGTGATTTTTCTCATTCTTTCTTTTATTCAACAATATTATATTACATTGGTAGCACTAGTACTATCACCTATACACGTTTACAGAATAATCTTAAAAAGTAAATGTTTTACTCATTGAAAGAATGGGTGGAATTGAACAATAAAATTGCCAAAGCTAGGCCTTGATGGCCACCTGAGTACCATAGCCCATACCTTTCAGAGAATCTCATACATGCATCCCCCTCCCCCATCCCCCCCCCCCCCAATAAAAAAAATAAACATGACTTTAAAATCTCATTATTGTTCATAATTTTGTGAACTGCACATTCAGTGCTTTTAATGTAATATAATGAATGTATCGAAATGAGAAGTTGAAAAACTTCCCTTAAGTTTTACTTTTAAGTTCAGATATGATAGAGTGTCTTCATTATTCAGCAATGATGCAATTTGGTACTTAAAATCTTTTTTATTAAAAATAAAAAATCCAATCTTCATAGACCTTAATTAATGCTAACTTTCTTCATTAATTAATTGCTGCTCTAGTATTTTAATTCTTTTGAAATTAACTTTCTGTAAATAAGTGTATGAATCAATGATATTTCTATCAAATATCAAGTAGAATATTATCGGAGGATGTCACGTGATGGAGAGGTAGATAGACGTGTCTTATACTTGCTCTGTCTTTTTTGACAACTATCTCTGAACTTAGTTATTTCTTGTACATGTATATAAAATTTGTACAGTGGATTTAAAAAGTGAATATCAACTATATGTTGGATTATCAGCTGGGAATTTGTTCGTACAAACTTTATTTGTGTCATATCTTTGTGTGTTTAAGCATTGTGAACTACAGGTGAGTAAAGCTCACCCACTCTCGGACAGTCCTCCCGTGTATAACGTATACAATGGAAAACACAAAAATGATCAAACCTGTATACTTAAGAAACAGGGATATTCAAACCAATAAAAGCAATCCTATTTCTGATTATGTCCTTGCTTGCGCAGTTGGCAGTGTTGTCTCTGATACTAAAGGCATCCAAAGAGATAGGGACTTATGGAGACTTTATGTAGAATCGCGAGAAAGTCGCAATCTGCTTATCTCTGAGGGTTTTGAGCTTCAAAATAAAACATGAAAATAATATCAAGACCTATCTCGATAAAGTACTCTTTGTAAATATTCTAAATGATGAAGAAAAACAATCTTTGGAACAATTCCCTACAATAAAAGAATGTGATAGATCAGTTACAATGTTAAAGTTGAATAATTCCCCTGGACTTGATGGTTTACCGGGGGAATTTTATCAAACTTTTTGGCCAGAACTTAGAACTCGCTTTTATAATTGTCTACTCCAAACTTTTAATGATAAAAATATGACTTCTTCACAAAGCTGTTTGTAGGATTACATGCAATTTGATTAGGAATGAAAAGGAGTGAAAAAAAAGTATTATACATATATTGCTTTATAATTTGTGTTACTTGTACAGTAACAAGAGGCCCATGGGCCACATCGCTCACCTGAGGAACAATAGGTATGATAAAATCAGCTTAATGGAGTCAAAATACAAACTATCTGGACAATGTACAACAATACATGTAGATCCTGTACAAATAAAATCCATTTTTCCCCTGGGTATTCTTATGTTTATAATCATTAGTCCCTTCTAACAGGATGAGTTTATAGTCATATCATATGTTGAGTACTGCAGTTCTCAAAAAGATCCTTAACAAAAGTTTATATATGGGACATAAACCTACATCAAACTCTGAACCTTCTTGAGAAGCCAAAGAATTGTCCTGGGGCCAAAGTCTTGAAAACAATTATAAAGAATCATCTGGCTGATTAGTTTCTGAGAGGAAGATTTTTAAAGATCTACTCTATATATTCCAATGTTAAACTTTGACCCCCCCCCCATTGTGGCCCCACCCTACCCCCAGGGGTCATGATTTTCACAACACTGAATCTACACTACCTGAGGATGCTTCCACACAAGTTTCAGCTTTCCTGGGTGATTAGTTTCTGAGAAGAAGATTTTTAAAGATTTACTCTATATATTCTTGTGTTAAACTTTGACCCCCAATTGTGGCCCCACCCTACCCCCGGGGGTCATGATTTTCACAACTTTGTTCCTACACTTCCACACAAGTTTCAGCTTTCCTGGGTGATTAGTTTCTGAGAAGAAGATTTTTAAAGATTTACTCAATATATTCTTATGTTAAACTTCGACCCCCCATTGTTGCCCCACCCTACCCCCAGGGGTCATGATTTTCACAATTTTGAATTTACACTACCTGAGGATACTTCCACACAAGTTTCAGCTTTCCTGGGTGATAAGTTTCTGAGAAGAAGATTTTTTAAAGATTTACTCTATATATTCCAATGTTAAACTCCAACCCCCCATTGTGGCCCCACCCTACCCTCGGAGGTCATGATTTTCACAAATTTAAATTTACACTACCTGAGGATGCTTTCACACAAGTTTCAGCTTTCCTGGGTGATTAGTTTCTGAGAAGAAGATTTTTTAAAGATTTACTCTATATATTCCAATGTTAAACTCCAACCCCCCATTGTGGCCCCACCCTACCCTCGGAGGTCATGATTTTCACAAATTTAAATTTACACTACCTGAGGATGCTTTCACACAAGTTTCAGCTTTCCTGGGTGATTAGTTTCTGAGAAGAAGATTTTTAAAGATTTACTCTATATATTCCAATGTTAAACTCCAACCCCCCATTGTGGCCCCACCCTACCCCCAGGGGTCATGATTTCCATAACTTTCAATCTACACTACCAGAGGATGCTTTCACACAAGTTTCAGCTTTCCTGACTGATTAGAGTCTGAGAAAAAGATTTTTAAAGATTTACTCTATATATTCCTATGTTAAACTTCAACCCCCCATTGTGGCCCCACCCTACCCCTGGGGGTCATGATTTTCACAACTCTGAATCTACACTACCTGAGGATGCTTCCACACAAGTTTCAGCTTTCCTGGGTGATTAGTTTCTGAGAAGAAGATTTTTAAAGATTTACTCTATATATTCCTATGTTAAACTTCAACCCCCCATTGTGGCCCCATGCTACCCCCGGGGGTCATGATCTTCACAACTTTGAATCTACACTACCTGAGGATGCTTTCACCCAAGTTTCAGCTTTCCTAGGTGATTAGTTTCTGAGAAGAAGATTTTTTAAAGATTTACTCTATATATTCCTATGTTAAACTTCAACCCCCCCCCCCATTGTGGCCCCACCCTACCTCCGGGGGTCATGATTTTCACAACTCTGATTTCACAACTCTGAATCTACACTACCTGAGGATGCTTCCACACAAGTTTCAGCTTTCCTGGGTGATTAGTTTCTGAGAAGAAGATTTTTAAAGATTTACTCTATATATTCCTATGTTAAACTTCAACCCCCCCATTGTGGCCCCACCCTACCCTCGGAGGTCATGATTTTCACAAATTTAAATTTACACTACCTGAGGATGCTTTCACACAAGTTTCAGCTTTGTGGTCTTATGATTCATGAGAAGAAGATTTTTGAAAATTTCTCAATTTTTTTTTTATAAATTCCAAATTATCTCCCTTTGCAAAAAGGCGTGATCCTTAATTTTCACAACTTTGAATCCCCTTAGGCTAATGATGCTTTGTGCCAAGTTTGGTTGAAATTGGCCTTGTGGTTCTTGAGAAGATGTTGAAAATGTGAAAAGTTTACAGACAGGACGGACAGACGGACAGATGGACAGACGGACAGACGACAGACAAAATGTGATCAGAATAGCTCACTTGAGCTTTCAGCTCGGTGAGCTAAAAATTACTGTGCAACAAAACATTGTGAATCCGTTTAGATGTGTCATAATAAGTGCTTAATCATTCTCTTAAAAATACCTGTTGGCCTCCTTTTTCTTTGTGTGGCTCTGAATGTCCTGCTATTTTTTCTTGATGTCTTTAACTGTTCTGACACATGCAGAACTACATGTAGCATTCACTCTGAAAATTCAGAAAATGCATTATAGGCCTAAATACATGTATGTATTTAGGCCTATCTTAAAAGTTGTATAAAGGATCTTCAAAGGATACATGCATATGTAACATATACACTGTTAATGTTTGATATACATGCATATATCAATATTAAAAATAATACACAAAGCCTATGATTTATTTCAATGATATCCTCATTCACTATTTTGTCACTAAGCAATAATTACGTATAGTCAATTTTATCTAAAATGTTAACTGAGCTGTGTCATTGGCCAAAAAAAAGTTAGTCAGATATTTTCATTTAAAGAGAAAAAAAACCCTCATATGATGGAAAAGCTCAATAATCAGATCCGAGAGCAGATATATTACTAATCCAGATAGCCTACATTTATTTATTTTACATACATGAAGAAAGATATTTTCACAATCATTATTTGGGTACTAGGTCCAATATGACTGTATTGTACTATTAAAAAAGTACCTCTCAGCAATTTCCTCCCAGATTCGCTGTTTCTTCTGGACGGTGAGCGATGGGCTGAATTTCCCTTGTATTACAGCCCATCGCTCGAGATCTGTAACAAGATCCACCAGTGTACTGATGGACTCCTCGGTCCAGTTTGCTTTGCGAAAATTGTCATCCATTTCGCGGATCATGTCGTCTGTCAAAGATTGTTTACGTCTGCTTGGTGTAGAAAATACCTCCTTTGACTGAAGAGTTCCGCAAATTGGACGTAACTCGAAAATCATAAGTGCTACGTTTACGATAGGTTTAGTGAAACGCTCGGATACGTGCTACTCGTACGTTTACGATCTACGAATTGTTAGTGAAACGTTCACCAGTTTTGTTTTATAAGAAATATTCTTTTATAAGATACATCATGTATGATCAAATTCTAAAACACATCATTTCTTTTATAATAAACAATAAGCAACTTAGCTCCCCTGAGCAACAATAGCCATAATAAAATAAGCTTTAATGAGTCACATACAAAATGTCAGGACAATTTATTAAATATATCTTTTATAATAAGTTTTTCAAAATTTTCTCCAGATCTTTTTATGTTAAAATTAAGCCCCTTTTGTCACTAGATGATTTCAGAGTCATATCACATACTGAATATTGCAGTTCTCAAGAAGATCTAAAACACCTTTTCAAATAAACCCCTTGTGTGGCCATAGAGTTGTTCAGGGGCCCCAGTCTAGACAGCTCAGAACCAACAAATGTCAAGATGCTTGCATAATTATCACATTTGAGTTTTAGATTAATTAAATTCATTTGCTATGTAAAAATTAACCCCCTATTTTAAATTTTTTCTTTATATATTCCTTTGTCAAAATTGGCCTTGATTGTAGTCCCACATGAATTAACAATAGGTATTAATATTTAGAAAAGAGAAAAAAAGAAAAAATAACTCCTACCTGATCACATCCAATTGCTAGAACAAACATTCCAAAGAGAAGTGATTCCACAACAAGTAACACAGAATGAATTCTATAAAAAAGAGAAAAATAATGATAATCATAGTTTTTACTGCAAAAAACCCAAAGGATGGGCATTCAGGAGGTTAACACGCTTATAATGAAGTTCCATGGACAGATGATTTTGCTTCATTATAAGCGTAATTCGTTATATCTGACAAGTTTACAAAATGCAAGGAATTTAAGTCACAGGAAATGATAATCACTTCGCTGTAAGAGTCAATTCCTTATAAGCATTTTTTGCTTTAACCTTATTTTACTATATTTCCTTGGACCAGAAGAGAGTTATCTTTTATTATTAAACCTATGTCATTACAAAACTTTTCACTGGTTACTTCAAAATTTATCATCAAATTGTTGAAGACAAAAACAGGTCTAGTTTATTACTATAATTCATGACAAAGTTTCGTCAAGGATTTTTGAATACGGTAAGAGATATTGAAGTTTTAATTGCACAGACTTATAGCAATTCCTAATGACACACATAAATAATGTATTACACTTCCGGTTCCGGTGTTGTATAGCAGTTTTTCCCCCATAGTAGCTTTCATCCCCGGAAAAGCTACTATATAGTAGCCTTTAAATTCTCCCCAGGGGGAAAAGCTACTATATAGTAGTTTTTACCCCATAGCAGGGTTTCTCCCTCACGTTTTTGGTTCAGATTTTAAAAAAAATATCTATGGAAACCCAGTAAGGATTAAAATCAATGTTTCTACACTCCCAGGTTACATATACATGTATCTGCATTCATCTGTACAGGTTAAGTTTTGTTTTGCCGATTTATTATTAGTCCCCTTCCAGTTTTCACCGGAGGGGACTATAGCTTTCCTCTGCATCCGTCAGTCCGTCTGTCCTAATTCAGTTTTCATCACTTTTTTTCTTTATGTGTTTGATGAATAAGACAAAATTAGCTGAACAGCTTCAAAGTGTCAAACTACAGATCAAGTTTACACTATTGTAGCGTCTGGTTGACATATTTTCGAGAAAATTAATTTTTTATATTCCAATTTTTTAATGTTCGGGTTCGTTATCGGGCTCGGTGTGTATCAAATAAACTGGGAAAGTATGTGTCAGTAATAATATCGTGCATTACTTGGACCATTCCTTTTATTGTTTCTAACAAACAAATAAGTTCTGTAAAATAGTGTCAAGCATTGTGTTGTAAATTTAATCGAAAGGTTTTTTTTGTATAATTACAATCGGGTTCGTTATCGGGTTGGTCTGTTGAGACGGTAAGAAATGATATTCTGCATAACAGTGTATTGTTTTCACAAATTCCTACAAACCGGTAGGGGACATGTATTACTTATGCAATACTCCCAGAATGCTTGTTTTGTGTGTAATGGAATTACACATAGAACTTTATTTTGGTAATTAACTAATTGAAATTAAAGTACTTGGTTTTACAAGATATGCACTTGTATGCATAATTCTGTGTTCTGAAAATGTAAGTGAAAATGTTTAAGAATTTTTTGATAAATCTATCAGTCTGTCTGTCTGTTTGTGCAAATTTATCCAGGCTAAACCTCTGTTTTAGAGAAATTTTGTTTCTGATGTTTCGGAGCCCAATGTTTAAAATCCTATTATAATGATTATAGTGCATATTCTTTAGGGTCCAATATCTCATACTAGAGATGACAATTTCACTATATTTTCACAGTGGCAGTGGTTTACCACTTGTAGATGACTCTGGAAATTTCAGCCCTTAGGGTAGAGGCCCTCCATATTTCAGGGCCCGATGTTTAAAACCCATTATAATGATTGAATAGTTTTCTGTAAGTGGGGACCCTAATCTCAAATTCTAGTGATGACCACTTAACCATATTTTCACAATGGTAGTGGTATACCACTAGTAGATGACCTTGAAAATTTTTGCTCCCAGGGTAGGGACCTTTGTTGTTTCCGAGCCCGATGTTTAAAATTTAATTAAAATAATACTGTATTTTTTAGGGCCCCAAATCTAAAAAACTATGGATGACCACATTAACAAATTTTAATTTTACGGTCATTAATTTTACACCTTTGCAGAGATTTAAGCAAATTTATACGCTGCCAGACACAATGTGACGTCAATATTCAAAGGGCAACTACTCTAATTTAAAAATAATTCCAAATGGCCACTACTCTAAATATTTCAATGACTTACTGAACACGATTTCTGTGTTAAATAATATCAAATATCGAGATGAGTAGGTGGGGCAGCAGCTAATGACGGCCATATTGCCTAATATTAATCCTCAAAGAACCTACATAAAGATATATGAGGCAATCAGGTGCCATGTTTAATCCAATGAAAATGTGACATTTCAGTACGAGGGAAAACAAATTCTTTTATCTCATATTTTCTTAATTATTGTAATTATATCAAAACCTAACCTTAACAGCTAGATTATATTTAACATTTACATCCCAAGTATCGTTGTTTACGACCGGACCAATGGATTATTAGTCTGTTTGGGTACGAGTTGGTTTGCACGTGTACGACTTCACTTGAGTCCGTATGGAATACCGAACTTGAAGCTATAAACTGATGGAAACATGCCTTTTCTTTATTATTATTTTCGTAATAACTCAGATCTGAAACAGAATTAGCCCTTGATTTTTGCAATTTATATTTTCCCTTCCATAAGGATTATATTTGCTAAATTACGTTGAATTTGACTCAGTAGTTCTTGAGAGGAAGATTTTTAAAAATGCAACCCCTTTTGCTACAGTTTCAAGCTTTTCTCCGCTTTGAATAAAGATTGGTCTTTCATTTCTGCAATTTATATTTGCCTTCCCATAAGAATGCTTTGTACCCAATTTGGTTGAAATTGGCCAAGCTGTTTTAGAGAAGTTCAAAATGTAAAAAGTTTACAGACGGTCAAAGACAGATGGACACATGGACGACGTACAAAATGTGATCAGAATAGCTGTCACTTGAGCTTTCAGCTCAGGTGAGCTAAAAATGGACAAAGTCTTTTCAAAGATTTTTCTCTATATACTCTACATATTTCTATGTAAAAATTCAACCCCTATTTTGGCCCCACCCTACCCCCAAGGATCATGGGTTGAACAAACTTGAATCTACACTACCTAAGGATGCTAACACACAAGTTAAATCCATTCTGGCCAATTGGTTTTTGAGAAGATTTTAAATAATTTTTCTCTATATATTTCTATGTATAAATTCCACCGCTCCTCCTCCCCCCCCCCCCCCCCCCCCCCCCCCCCGATTGTGGCCTCACTGTACCCCAGGGGATCATTATATGAATAAACTTAAATCTACACTGACCTAAGGATGCTTTCACACAAGTTACAGCTTTTCTGGCCAACTATTTTTTGAGAAGAACATTTTTTAAAGATACCTACAAATTTTTAATAATTTTTAATTATCTCCCTTTGAAAGAGGGCATGGCCCTCCATTCTAACAAAATTTAATTACCTTTACCTAAGGATGCTTTGTGTGAAGTTTGGTTGAAATCAGCCTTGTGGTTCTGGAGAAGAAGTCGAAAATGTAAAAAGTTAACAGTTGGACGGACAGACAGATGCCGGACAAATAGTGATCAGAAAAGCTCAGGTGAGCAAAAATTATCAAGAAATTTTCAATTAATCCTTATTTACTACCCTTGAAAAAGAGCATGGCCCTTCATTTTTACAAAGTAATGTATTTACTTAACATGAAATCAAATTTTCCTTTTGTTTTGGCTGGAGATTTGGCAGTCAATTTAACAAAAATAAAATTCAATATGGATTTTATGCAGTCTACCAACTGAAAATAATAAAAATATCAAAATGAAGGGTGCTTTTTTTCCAGAATGTTTATATCACATAATTAATTAAATTACAATTCATTACCAATTGACTCACCTAATTCTTAAAAAGTTTTGAATGTTCGTTAAAAATCTAAGTTTAGAGATATCCTAAGTTAGGAGTTTAAAAAAAATAGGAATTTTTTTTCTCTATTTAAAAATTACATTATTAGTATATTAAAATTATGATTGTATTTAATGCTATATATTGTATACTGCTGAAAACACTCTGTCTCTTATTATCAATTTGATTTAAAAATCACATGGGTCCAAATGACATGGGTCCAAAAGGTCAGGGGTAGATATAAGACAGCAGTCAGAGCACCATTCATGTTGTTTACGAAGTGAAAGTAGTTCGTATAAAATTACTTTTGGTTGTAGTTTAATCTCAGTGAAATTCCTCGAGACTGAAATTTTTTTACAGACCTCTCTTCCGAAGCTTTCTTTTTGGAAGTTTTCATATCATTGTCTAATTAAGAAATAAAGTACGAGTTTTCGTGAATGTTGCAGAATAACCTCCGAGGTCGAGAAATGTTGTTTTAAAATATAAAAGCCGAGGCGTAAGCCGAGGCTTTTATATTTCACACAACATTTCGAGACCGAGGAGGTTATCCTGCAACATTCACGATAACAAGAACTTTATTTCTATTCTACTAACAGCCCAGTATTTCTACAGATCGTTTCTCCTATAGAGAGACGATCTAGGTCATTTTGACGGCTGTTCCGTGTAACCCCAACGGTTTTGTTAGTAATGTTTACATGTGTATCGATCAAAGGAATCACATGCAGACGACAGAATTTTTCTTTGGATTTTTAATACTCTTCACTTATTTATAAAATATCTTTGACTCATGTTCCTAATATTTTAAGGGCAATTTAATACGATTATTACTACTACACGTGATATATTTTATGTAAAAACACGCAGTGAAAATGTGGTAGGGAGGTCCTAGGAACAGCCGCATTGATCTCTTAAAAATAAACATTTGAAGCAATACACATCGTTTTGACTGGAACTAACACGTGAAATTGACATGATTTTAAAAAAAATTACGGTTTGAAGTTGTACTTTCATGATCAGTGCGAGACAAATAGGTATTTCTGATCTGATAATTTACTGATGACGTTCGTGGTATATTGGAGAATAATGTCCGCGGCATCTCTTTGAACTCGGCAATAACTGTAGTAGAATAGCTGTTCATCTGTGACGTCACAAAAAAATGCTAAACTTCCCGCAATTTTGCAAAAAAATGAAAATATTTGCATTTTCCCTTTATATTTTGCCTTTGGAAGCATAGAGTGCAGTTCTGCTCAAGTACTATTTTTACATTGTTTGCGTTCATATAATAATACACATCATAGTTAAGAATGGTACTTGAACAAGCATGCTATTGATGTTTCCCAGTTGAAAAACTGTCTGAAAAAACAGGTATTTTGCTCCAAAACATCAACTTATCAAAATAAGATAATCTTAATGACGTCATTTCTACATTATGAAGTCACTGGGGTGATACTGTTAACGTCTTTAATTCCATGTGTCTAAAATATATTTCACAATTTCCTGTGTAAATACCTTTCACTGTGTTTTTAATTTCACAGATAATCGATTTCTTATCCTAGAAAGGTAAATCCTGATTGTAATAAAAATCTGATGAGTGATGAACCTGCATCATGTATTTACATTATGCATGAAAATAATAAATCACGTTTGTGTCGAATGTAATAAGCACCGGTGTAAAATGTGCATTTGATATTTTGGGCATGAAAAAGGGGAGAAACGTACAAGTAATCTGTTCGAAAGAAGTAACCTTTAAAATCAATCAACCTTAAAATGCACTGCTCAGTATGAATGCTGATCGCAGACAACGTCATGGTTGTACAGGAGTCTTTGCCCTAAGGAGATGTCCGAGATAATAAGTGACAATTAGCACCCGTGTTCCCAATGGCTTCTATAGGGCTGCAGAGATAAAGGTGAAATGAATCTTCCATTATAAACAGTTGTTTAATTATGATATGAATTGTATTAAATTAATGTTATACTCATGCTTGCTATTTTTAATGAATTTTAAATATACCGTATTTTCCCGACGACTTGTCGATGCGGACGACTCGTTGAATTGCCCATTTTTAGCCAAAATTTTAACAAAATCCTACGACACGTCGATCTCAGACCATACGTCGATCTTATCAGTTCAAAATGGCCTATAAAACTGCAGTAACATTATCAGTGTATGATGCCACGATGTCACCGATATTGCTACCAATTATTATTAATGATTAACATTTAAACAATTACGCTTTATACTTATGAATCAAATTTTCAAATACCGGCAACTTCTACAAAGTCGCTTGCATTTTGACCAATTCCCGATATCGCGTGTTATGCAAAACTAAACTTACTTTGTCAGAAATATTTCATTCCCAAACATTGAAATAAGTATCCACTCTGACTATCGCCAGTGTATTCGCCATTACGTAACCAGCCACCTGTTGACTCGGCGCGTGGTCAATGTTTGTTTAACAATTTCCGGTGTCATAGGCATGCACCTGTCTCTTGTCGGACTTCAAAGGGGGATCTCAAGTGCAGAAAGCTTAGCAATTACTATGATTTGATGAAACTTGTTTACTTTGTATCCAGTAATGCAGTTACACGCTATTGTTTTACATAGACACTGTTAGAAATAAATCGATCATTTGTACGACTTGATAATGACGATATACGACATACATATGTTTCCTAAAAAAAAATTATCTAACAATAATCAAAGATTGGACAATAATTAATCAATGATTATAACGGTACTCTTTATATACACAGGGAGTGAAATTGCCGTAAAGATCTCAGCCTTAGGGCAAGATTATTAACACAACCGGTGTCAGCCTATTGTATAAACAAAAGTATTGATAATTGCCGATTACGTATTTTAAGATTGAATTTGACCATTAAATATTTTTGATTTATACTTTCCACTAACAACTCTTTACAAATATAATAATTGAATTTAAAAAAACATCCCCCGGACCTACTGCAATATTTTCTTCCATTCACACTTGGTTTCAATTTTACTGCGCAATGTTATCTTCCTACTAGTGATACATAGAACCATGTGACGATGTGTTTTTAAAAACGGAACGGTAAAACTGTTAATTGATTAAAGACAATGTAACATTTTTTAATAACTGTTGTTATTATTATGTATTTAAGTGTTGACAGATGAGTGAAAATGATAATTATTAAAGATGAACAGTGAATTCAACAACGTAATTTTCAATCACACAGCCAACTCAAGATGATTAAAACCAATTTGTTTAATGCTATTTTTAAAAAAATTCTGACTACGAGCCTACGACAAGTCGAACAAGACGATAAGTCGGATGCTCTGCTTCAGAGGAAAAAAATACCGACTAATCGTCGGAAAAATACGGTACTATGATTAAGATAAACAAAAGGGAATCTAGGCCCCGCTCAAGCACACATGCATCTGTAATGGCGGCCTACATGGAGATAGTGAATGCACAGCTCAATATTCACGATGTCTTAATGTTCCCGGAAAATTGTCTGATCGTGAACATAGTGAAATTAAAAACACCTTAATGTTTTCTACATCTAGAGTATATTTTGTTTTCAATATTATTTCCACTATTTCAAACCATATTTTTTAAGATTTCTAAAGAACTTTGATTTTGGTGGCAAGAAATGCATAATACAGCATGTAGCCCTTTAACTTGCTACAAAAGCCGCTCTATATGTAGGAGTTTGGTGGAAAAAAAACTGGCGATAACTTAGATATTAGGATCAAAAATTACCTACATGTACATGTAGCTGCTCCAAAAACCTTTACTTCCTTCAGTATCTAAAATTTTAAGGCTCAGATTCAGCATCCAAGTCTGTTTAGTCATAAGTATGCCCAGATGCACAATCCGTGCAAGTCTGGTGAATTTAGGACCAGTAAAAGTTACAGAACCTGCTCCAAAAACTATAACCGGATGCCAACGCCACCTTCGACACCAAGATATAGCATTAGCTTTCCCTGATTTTGTTCAATGTTGAGCTAAAAACGGGTTTAAAATAAAATAAGATTAAGGGACTACAGCCTGTCTCAAGATATTTTGCTGCATAATTTCTTAAATTATTCTGTAATTATAAATACCTCTTGGTTCAGACGATGTTCATTCAAGAGTATGAAAAAATCCCAAGACTGCCCCCTTTGAAAGGTCCCATCTAACTCGACAGATTTTAATATATCGCTAAAAATAAAGTCGAAGGGGATTTTCCATTGCTAAAGAGATGAAAGTGCCCAGATGATGACGTTGAAAAATTTTGCGAGGTATTCCAAGTGACTTCCGAATGGAGAAAAGATGTCAACATTCCCCATTATTAATCTCCGTAGGAAATCTGTTTTTGTTCCCATGAATTTTTTACGAAGGAAAAATGATAATGTGTGAATGAAGTTATCTTGGAAATTGTCCCTTTCATTGATTTGAATTGCACTTCTTTCACATGTATGTGTATTTTTATTAAAGATCGTCCAATTATTTTGGGACAGACTTTACCTTAAGACGAACAAACAATTTAGCTGTATAGATCAACTGCATATACTTACAATCTAGAATGTTTGTCTCCGATTCCTGGATCAACAATCCAAGTTGCTATCACTAGCGTTGTTGCATAAACACTTGATAAACCTAAAAAGAATATGCAAAAAAGTAAATTATTAATTTGATTGGTCTCTTAAATATGCATAATATTGTATTAAGACATGAAATATTATTTTAATAGTTTAAAGCGAGGACTCCAAGGTCCAATGGTTACGCCATACGCAAAAGATCATGCTAAAGTATTATGGTCTGCAAGTTCTATGGTTAGTTGCATCTGTTCCAATGGTTCAATCCAAAAAACTACTGAAGCCAAAGTACTAAGGTCTACTATGCCAAAGTCTGATCCAATTCCACATATACAATGTCTGCGAACCTTACTGAAGTGCATTGTTTCGCCTTTAATAAGATTTATGATGCAAGTCATTTGATGAAATGTATTGAATGATTGCCATCGATATTTCTAAGTCAGCTAGTAGCAAATTGTAGCTGGCAAAGGGTGAACGTAACATTATTTCATTATATTTCTTTCTTCAATTTATCAACATACAGAACATTTTTGTCCTCAACAAAAGAACTAGAAGCTGTCATTAAACGGTAATACCTGCACCAGGTGTTTGCGTTTAATAACACTCTCTTGTACCAGTTTTAGTAAAAAAGAAGGCGCATGCAATTTCTGGTACTAATTTAAAAAATTATAATTTTCATGAAGGACAAGATCCCATCCTGTAATACACATGAGCACTACGTGGGAAGCCATTTTACCAGTTGCGAAGAACCTGATGAGTTACGAATAGCACAGCTGAAACCATTTAAATCGACTGCAGATAAAAAATTTAAGATGTGAGCAAGACTTCATGAAAGTCAATGAAATACCCTAAAACATATACCACAGAAGCGGCACCAGTGATATTTGTTAACATCATAGATATATGAAGTTAAAAATGACCTACAAAGTCACCTACTGCGTGATTTCGGCTAGACTGGTGAGAGTTGCCCATCCCGTTAGTATATACGTCCCTGCGGCACACATGGCTGTTAAGCTGATACTATATTGTATTTTAATGGGAAACAACTACTTTTTGTATAAAATTTTAACATCCAGTAATGTTAATACATTCAAGGTGTTTTTCTGAGCCTGCGAGTTGCGATTGTAATTTAGACTACCGTAATGTCGCGTGTATAACACACACTTTTTTTCAGCCAAAATTTGATCAAAAGTGGGGGGTGCGTGTTGTACATAGGACAAAAATTTTACCTCATTTTTTCAAGCCGTGATTCTAGAAACCACGGGAGTAGTGACTGCCGATATAGCGTGTTATGCAAGTTGTATGAGTGTATACTAAATTTACTGCATCAGAAATACCTTATTCTTAGTTTTTTTCCATGTATTGAAATATTTATCTTCTATTAACACTATTTCTTGCATCAAACAAGTTTAAATATTGCCAGTGTATTCGCCATTACGTAAGCAGCCACCTGTTTACTCGGCGCGTGGTCAATGTTTGTTTAACAATTTCCGATGTCAGAAGCATGCACCTGTCTCGTGTCGGACTTTACAGGGTGTTTCAAGTGCATGTAGATAAGCAATTATTCTGATTTTATTAAACTTAATTACTTTGTGTCAAGTTATGCAGTTAAATTTTATTGCTTTACATAGACACTGCTAAAATTACATCGATCATTTGTAAGACTTGATAATGACGATATACGACATACATACGTTTCTTCACAATGTCTATTTAAACAACAATCAAAGGGTTTGAATTTACGTAATCAATTAAATCATTTCTTTTGATGTTGTTTTGGTTTATATCTGCAAACATTTTTACTTTTAAGCACTAAGCTCGGTTGCCGTTCTTCTCTACATATGATGATCTTCAACTTCTCCGATGTTGTATAAGAAACACTTTACGAAGTGTCAAATGATATTTGATACCGCCCATGTAAATCATGCCGTCCTTTTTCAGTAAAATTGTAAGAACTTTGACTCAAATGTCACTTGGGCCATGTTCCGATCACGAAATTACAGTAATTACGCTTGGGTTATAACATTATCTTCAAACATCGATAGTTATTTGGGAAAAAGGTGGCCGTCGATTTTCATCGTCTGTGCTATGTTCCGATCACAAAATTAAAGAAATTGTGCATGGTTTATAAAATTATCATGAAACATTGATAGTTTTGGAGGAAATGGCGGCCGTTGATTCTGCCATTTTTTGGGTGCGTGTTATACATAGGACTGTTTTTTCACCATTTTTTTGTCAACTTTGGGGGGTGCGTATTATACACGAGTGCGTATTATACACGAGATATTACGGTAGTTTGAAACATCCTGTCGGAATACAGTCGCAGCGCCTCCACTTATCAGTATTGTGGTATAATATGATTTATTTAAGACTTAGTAAGACATTAATGATGTTCAGAAGTATTTGTTTTAATTCATTCTTTTAGTTAATCCTTAAACAGAGGAAAATAAATTGGGGTATTCGAAACTCATAAAATGACAGCTCCATAAAATTCTACATCTACTTGCGTTTTTTTTAAATTTTATATCCTGCATACTTTTTGAGTATGTCAGAATACATACCAGACTTTCTTTTAATAAAAGAAATATTGTTACAAGTAGAAATTTAAGGCACTGACAAACGATTTTATAGGCATATAAGCATTGCAATGACTTGGATTTATTGCAAAACGAAAGTTAGTCGACTTATCTAAGACCGATATCGAATACATGAATGACCTCAAAAATGAAACCATTGCAGAATTTAAACAAGCATTGATAAGTGTTTAAACTAAAGATATTAATTTTTTTATCCATCTTTAATTTCATTAATTATTTTCTATTTAACTTATGAACTATTCCAAACTGGTCAAACGACAGTATTTTCTTTCTGCTTTAAACAGTCTTTGAACAATTTTCACAGGTTCATAATTTGAATATGAGGATACAACACATTAGCAGTGTGTTGTCCTTAATTATAATAATCAAAGGCCGGAACAGCCACAAAGGCGTCGAGCTGACATTTTCTTTTATAAAGATATCATTAATTTGAATTTCTGTACTAACAGTGGTATATCAAATAATATTAGAATAAAACATAGGTATTCACAGATTACAAAGCTCACCAAACGAGGCATCACCTTTATGAGGCATCACTTTTATGAGACTATCTTTATCATATTATATGAAAATCATACTTTATGATCTTTGATATTCATGGATACTGTTTTGACAATATATCGTATATCATCTGTTAAAACATTGTATGATAATCATATGTTCATTTCATATGGTATTATAAGATAAAATGTTTATCAATAAATTAATATAAAATACAATATTGCATCCTATCACACTTACAATATCTATCATATAATACAATAAAATACCATAATAAACTAGTGGGTATTGTTTTTTTTTTTTAAAAACACATGTCTCCCCTTTTCCCCAAGGATTGTAATATGGGGCAAATTTAACAAATATTATTCAGTAGTACACCTAAGTGTATTATTATTGTTCTTTGTTTAAAGTTTGAAGTCCTTCTGTCAAAGTATATTCAGAAGTTGAACAATGAAGTTTTTTCTAATTTGACTTTGAAATAAAAATTTTAGGTCAAGGTCTAAATTTTGGTAAGGTTCAACTAGGTTATATATACCATCTATTCATGATACAAGTTAGAAGTCTGTATGTTAAAGGAGTCTTGTGTTATGGTCCGGACAACATTTTTTATGAAAAGCTTGACCTTGAAACACAAAATAGGTCAAGGTCAAAACTTTTGGTGGCGTGCACTCCTTCTCAATACCATCTACCTATGTTCCAAGCTTGAAGTCTTAATGTCAAAGGGTAATAAAGTTATGACCCAGACAAATTTTTATTATTTTTTTCTTCATTTGACCTTGAGTAAAACAAGGTCAAGGTCAAATATTATTCAATAGTACACCTAAGTGTATTATTATTGTTCTTTGTTTAAAGTTTGAAGTCCTTCTGTCAAAGTATATTCAGGAGTTGAACAATGAAGTTTTTTCTAATATGACCTTGAAATAAAAATTTTAGGTCAAGGTCAAAAATTTTGTTAAGGTTCAACTAGGTTATATACCATCTATCTATGATACAAGTTAAAAGTCTGTTTGTTAAAGGAGTCTTGTGTTGTGGTCCGGACAATATTTTTTATGAAAGGTTGACCTTGAAAAACAAAATAAATCAAGGTCAAAACTTTTGGTAGCGTGCACTCCTTCTCAATACCATCTACCTATGTTCCAAGTTTGAAGTCTTAGTGTCAAAGGGTATTAAAGTTATGACCCAGACAAATTTTTATTATTTTTTTTCTTAATTTGACCTTGAGTAAAACAATGTCAAGTTCAAATATTATTCAATAGTACACCTAAGTGTATTATTATTGTTCATTGTTTAAAGTTTGAAGTCCTTCTGTCAAAGTATATTCAGAAGTTGAACAATGTAGTTTTTTCAAATATGACCTTGAAATAAAAATTTTAGGTCAAGGTCAAAAATTTTGGGAAGGTTTAACTAGGTTATATACCATCTATCTATGATACAAGTTAGAAGTCTGTATGTTAAAGGAGTCTTGTGTTATGGTCCGGACAATATTTTTTATGAAAAGCTTGACCTTGAAACACAAAATAGGTCAAGGTCAAAACTTTTGGTGGCGTGCACTCCTTCTCAATACCATCTACCTATGTTCCAAGTTTGAAGTCTTAATGTCAAAGGGTAATAAAGTTACGGCCTGGACAAATTTGGATGAAGAAGAGGAAGAAGAAGAACTAGACACGATCTCGTTGCGAGCAACGAGGAGGTCTTCCGTTCGATTTTTAGGATGAAATATGACATCATCGACTTTGATTTTCGACAACAAAACATGTTATGGAAAAAGGAGTGAAGTACTAATGCTTTATTGTACCGCCTTTTATAAGTTCTCTTGCTTTTTTAAATACTTGCATTTCTTCCAATTAAGATAGAAAAGATCAAACTTGTTTACCTCTGGTCCCTAAAAACCCTAATTGGGTAACGCAAGAGAAAATCATTATATTGTTAGGATATATAATCGTATTATACCTAATCTAACCTTAATAACCTTTCACAAAATTGCTCTCATTAAAGGGCTATAGATAAAAGATTTTAGAGCTCTTTGATCCCCTAATTTAACACATTTTGTCAACAAGTGTTTAGAAAATCGTAGCCGTTCTGGAGATATCTGAGAGGGACCGTTTAACGAAATTTTGAAGGATGCATATTGTTAAGAACATTAATTTGAACAACTTTTCTCCTGTATTGCATTTCAAAATATTTTTCCTTTCTTAGAAATGGGTGATCGAAATTTTGGACTTTTGGCCCCTAAAAACCCTTAATTACGTAACACATAATAAAATCATTACATTGCTTGGATACATAACTGTGAGATAAACATATTTGCTTCTATAACCTTTCAAAAATATCCCTCAGAAAAGGGCTACATATTAAAGACTTTAGAGCCCTTTGACCCCCTTATTTTAGGGGTCAGCCCCTTTTTCTTGATATTAAATGAAAGGTCATTTAATTCTAAACAAATTTTGTTCAACAAGTAATTAAAATATCGTTACCGTTCTGGCAATATATGAGAAAGAAGCTTTTAGGGGCTGATCCCTTATCTCCTTATAGGGGCCGTTTAGCGAAATTTTGAAGGTTGAATATTGTTAAGAACATTAATTTGAACAACTTTTCTTCTGTATTGCATTTCAAAATATTTTTCCTTTCTGAGAAATGGGTGATCGAAATTTTGGACTTTTGGCCCCTAAAAACCCTTAATTACGTAACACATAATAAAATCATTTCATTGCTTGGATACATAACTGTGAGATAAACATATTTATTCTATAACCTTTCACAAAATATCTCTCAGTAAAGTGCTACAGATTAAAGACTTTAGAGCCCTTTGGCCCCCTTATTTTAGGGGCCAGCCCCTTTTTCTTGATATTCAATGAAAGGTCATTTAATTCTAAACAAATTGTTCAATAAGTGTTTAGAAAATTGTTACCGTTCTGGAGATATCTGAGAAAGAAGCTTTTAGGGGCTGATCCCTTATCTCCTTATAGGGGCCGTTTAGCGAAATTTTGAGGGTTGAATATTGTTAAGAACATTAATTTGAACAACTTTTCTTCTGTATTGCATTTCAAAATATTTTTCCTTTCTGAGATATGGGTGATCGAAATTTTTGACTTTTGGCCCCTAAAAACCCTTAATTACGTAACACATAATAAAATCATTACATTGCTTGGATACATAACTGTGAGATAAACATATTTGCTTCTATAACCTTTCACAAAATATCTCTCAGTAAAGTGCTACAGATTAAAGACTTTAGAGCCCTTTGGCCCCCTTATTTTAGGGGCCAGCCCCTTTTTCTTGGTATTAAACGAAAGCTCTTATAAATATGAACTTTTTTTGCTATAACAAAATATTATATATTTTTAATAAAATATTTTTGAGAAAAGATATAAACAAAGAAAACCACAAAAAATCATGACTTTTTTTAATCTCTATTTTCGGGTCCAGGCGAGCTTTTAGGCTCTTTGAGCTAGACATTGATGATTGCCTTTAGACATATCTTCAATCTTTCGTCTATCATCCCTGAAAATTTGAACTTAATATCTTTTACCGTTTAGGAGGAGTTCAATGGACAAGCAGACCCTCAAAAAATCACTAAATCGTCAATATCTCAGAAACGGAAATGACGTCATCAATATAAATTTCCAATAAGGTTCAGATCAACTTCTATTAGATCTGAAAGTTTCATAAAAATCGACCAAGCCGTTTACGAGAACTCGCGTGCACAAAATGTGTAAGAAAAAAAAATAAAAAAAATAATAACTAGACACGATCTCGTTGCGAGCAACGAGGAGGTCTTCCGTCCGATTTTTAGAATATGGAATAACCTTACTCTTGATCTTCGTCAACGAATTGTACCTGGAAATAGAGACAGGATCTAAGAGTAATGGGTGAAAGACTATCTACCCCTTTGGTGTCCCTTATTTGAGGGATTAGCTCTTTTTCAATCATTTTAGTTAAACGGTATTTTTGTGTAGCGCTTATAAGTGTTTAGGGATTCTGCACCGTTCTCGAGATATCTGGGAAAAATCGTTTTGATATCCGGTCCTAAAATTCCTTTTAGGGTCCAGATAACAAACAATATGTGGTTGTACATTGTTAAGCTCCATATTTTAAGCATCTTTTGTTAAATACTGCTTTCCAGAATTTTCCTCTATTTTGAGATATTGAGGATCAAAGTGTTGAACTTCTTGCCCCTTAAAATCCCTAATTATGAAACTTAGGAGTAAATGATTGCCAAGTATAGGTATATAACCTTAGAATAAACATATTGCTACTATAATGTATCACAAAATATTTCGCAGTAAAAAGTTATCATTAAAAGATTTTAGGGCTCCCTCAGCCCCTTATTTGAAGGGATAGCCCCTTTTTCATGATTTTAAATGAAAGCTCTTCTCAATTTAAACACATTTTGTTCAACAAGTGTTTACAAATTTTGTACCGTTCTTGAGATATCTTGAGAGGGTCGTTTTAGGGGCCGACCCTGTAACTCGTTTTAAGGACCGCATAACAAAGAAATTATGGTTGCAGAGTGTTAAGCTCAATATTTTGAGCATCTTTTGTTCAATATTGCTTATCAAAATTTTCCTCCATTTTGAGATATTGAGCATCAAAGTTTTGGACTTCTGGCCCCTTAAAATCCCTAATTACGTAACATAGGAGTAAATGATTGCCATTTGTAGGTGAATACCGTTAAAATGAACATAATTGCTTCTATAATGTATCACAAAATATTTCAGAGTAAAAAGTTATCATTAAAAAACTTTAGAGCCCTCTCAGCCCCTTATTTGAAGGGCCAGCCCCTTTTTCATGATTTCAAATGAAAGCTCTAATCAATTCAAACACTTTTTGTTCAACAAGTAATTAAAAATGTTGTACCGTTCTCAAGATATCTTAAGAGGGTCGTTTTAGGGGCCGACCCTGTAACTCCCTTTAAGGACCGCATAACAAAGAAATTTTAGTTGCAGATTGTTAAGCTCAATATTTTAAGCATCTTTCATTCAATATTGCTTATCAAAATTTTCCTCCATTTTGAGATATTCAGCATCAAAGTTTTGGACTTCTGGCCCCTTAAAATCCCTAATTACGTAACATAGAAGTAAATGATTGCCATGTGTAGGTGAATATCGTTAGAATGAACATAATTGCTTCTATAACGTATCACAAACTATTTCAGAGTAAAAAGTTATCATTAAAAGACTTAAGAGCCCCCTCAGCCCCTTATTTGAAGGGGCAGCCCCTTTTTCTTGATATCACTTTAAAGCTCTTAATTTTTTGAAGATTTTTTGTTCTACATGTTATAACAAAATACTATCGAGGAAAGAGATATTGAAAGAAAACCATGAAAAATCACGACGCTTTTTTAACTGTAATTTTCGAGCTCGGGCGAGCTTCGGCGCTTTTGGTCACAGACAAATATATATACCACATGTCAGATCTACAACCTTTTGTCTACAATCCCTGAAATTTTGAACTCAATATCTTAAATCGTTTAGGAGTTTACCCCTGGACAAGCCGACCCTCTGAAAATCGTTAAATTGTAAATAACACAAAACCGGAAGTGACGTCATCATTAAAAAAAAAATTCCAATAAGGTTCAGATCATAATCGATTAGACCTGAAAGTTTCATGTAAATCGGTCGGGTAGTTTTAGAGAAATCGCCTACACAAAATTGGTTGGAAAAAAAATAAAAATAACTAGACACGATCTCGTTGCGAGCAACGAGGAGGTCTTCCGTCTGATTTTAGAATTTGAGATATATGTTCGATCTTGATTTTGCTATTTAACAGCTAAACATGATTTAGAATAGAAACACGGGGTCTACATTCTAAGGGCCAGATACTATTTTGTTTCAGGGATAAGAGCTTTGTTCAACAAGTGTTTATAAATTCGTCACCGTTCTTGAGATATCTGAGAAAAAAAGTTATAAGGGCCAGTCCCTTACCTCCTTATTGGAGCCACTGAACCAAATTTTGAAGGTTGCATTTCGTAAAGTACATCATTTTGAGCATCTTTTCTTCTACACTGCATTTCAAAATATATTCCTTTTTGAGATATAGGTGGTCATAGTTTATGGACTCTTGACCCCTAAAAAATCCTTTTTCCATAAAACATAAATAAATCATTACATTACTTGGATACATGACTGTAAGATAAACATATTTGCTGCTATAGCCTTTCATTAAATTTCCCTCAGTAAGGAGCTACAGATGAACAATTTTAGAGTCCTTTAGTTCCCTAATTTGAGGGGCCAGTCCCTTTTTTTTTTACATCAAATAAAAAAAGGTCATTTAATTCTCAACACATTTTGTTCAACAACTGTTTAGAAATTCGTTACCGTTCTTGAGATATATGGGAAAGAACGTTTAAGGGGCTGATTTCTTAACTCCTTATAGGGGCCGTTTTACGAAAATTTGAAAATTGCATATTATTTAGTACATCAGTCTGCGTATCTTTTCTTCTTTACTGCATTTCAAAATATTTTTCTTTTCTGAGATATTGGTGATCAAAATTCTATAATTTGGCCCCTAAACACCCCTTATTATGTAACACATGAAAAATCATTAACATATTTGCTTCTATAACCGTTTACAAAATATCCCTCAGTAAAGGGCTACAGATAAAAGACTTTAGAGCCCTTTGGTCCCTTAATTTGAGGGACCAGCCCCTTTTTCTTGTTATCAAATAAAAGGTCATTTAAATCCAAACCCATTTTGTTCAACAATTGGTTAGAAATTCGTTACCGTTCTTGAGATATATGGGAAAGAACATTTTAGGGGCCGATCCCTTAACTCCTTAATGGGGCTGTTAAACGAAATTTTGAAAATTGCATATGATTTAATACATCATTCTGAGCATCTTTTCTTCTATACTGCATTTCAAAATATTTTTCCTTTCGGAGATAAATGTGATCAAAATTCTGGACTGTTGGTCCCTAAAAACCCCTAATGACGTAACACATGATAAAATCATTACATTGCTTGGATACATGACTGTAAGATAAACACATTTGCTTCTATAACCGTTCACAAAATATCCCTCAGTAAAGGGCTACAGATAAAAGACTTTAGAGCCCTTTGGTCCCCTAATTTGAAGGGCCAGCCCCTTTTTCTTGTTATCAAATCAAAGGTCATTTAAATCCAAACCCATTGTGTTCAACAATTGTTTAGAAATTCGTTACCGTTCTTGAGATATATGGGAAAGAACATTTTAGGGGCCGATCCCTTAACTCCTTATAGGGGCCGTTAAACGAAATTTTGAAAATTGCATATGATTTAATACATCGTTCTTAGCATCTTTTCTTCTATACTGCATTTCAAAATAGTTTTCCTTTCGGAGATAAATGTGATCAAAATTCTGGACTGGACTTTTGGCCCCTAAAACCCCTAATTACGTAACACATGATAAAATCATTACATTGCTTGGATACATAACTGTAAGGTAAACATATTTGCTTCAATAACCGTTTACAAAATATCCCTCAGTAAAGGGCTACAGATAAAAGACTTTAGAGCCCTTTGGTCCCCTAATTTGAGGGGCCAGCCCCTTTTTCTTGTTATCAAATAAAAGGCCATTTAAATCTAAACCCATGTTGTTCAACAATTGTTTAGAAATTCGTTCCCGTTCCTGAGATATATGGGAAAGATCATTTTAGGGGCCGATCCCTTAACTCCTTATAGGGGCCGTTAAACGAAATTTTGAAAATTGCATATGATATAATACATCATTCTGAGCATTTTTTCTTCTATACTGCATTTCAAAATATTTTTCCTTTCGGAGATAAATGTGATCAAAATTCTGGACTTTTGGCCCCTAAAAACCCCTAATTACGTAACACATGATAAAATCATTACATTGCTTGGATACATAGCTGTAAGGTAAACATATTTGCTTCTATAACCGTTCACAAAATATCCCTCAGTAAAGGGCTACAGATAAAAGACTTTAGAGCCCTTTGGTCCCCTAATTTGAGGGGCCAGCCCCTTTTTCTTGATATCAAATGAAAGGTCTTGTAAATATAAACTTTTTTTGCAATACATGTGTTAACAAAATATTTTTCAGAAAAGAGATAAACTAAGAAAACCATGAAAAATTAATACGTTTTTTTAGTCTCAATTTTCGGGACCAGGCGAGCTTTAACGCCGTTTGAGCATGACAAATATGAATGCCAAATAGCACATCTATAATCTCTTGTCTACAATCCCTGAAAGTATGAACTCAATATCTTTTACCGTTTAGGAGGAGATCCCTGGACAAGCCGACCCTCTGAAAATCGCTAAAACGTCATTATCTCAAGAACGGAAGTGACGTCATTAAAATAAAAAAATACGTTTTTAGTTCAAATAAATATCTATCGGATCTGAAAGTTTCATGAAAATCAATTGAGCCATCTCTGAGAAATCGCCTGCACAAAAATGCGTAAGAAAAAAAAAACAAGAATAATAATAGGGAAAAAGAAACAAAGCAATAACAATAAGGTCTTCCGTTGGAAACGGAAGACCTTAACTAGACACGATCTCGTTGCGAGCAACGAGGAGGTCTTCCGTCCGAATTTTAGAACGGATTTGACGGATTTTGACAACAAAACATGATCTGGAAATAGTAGTTGAGTACTAATGCTTTCCTGTAATGCTTTATAAGTTCTCTTACGTTGCTTTTTTAAAAGCTTGCAATTCTATCAATTGAGATAGAAAAGATTAAACGTTTTACCTCTGGCCCCTAAAATCCCTAATTAGGTAACGCATGAGAAGATCATTAAATTGTTAGGTTAAATAAAAAAAATTCAAACTGCGTAATTTTTTCAAAGTACGTTGCATACCTTATATTGCTTTTGGAACCTATTAAAAACATCTCTCAGTAAATGACTATATAGATAAAAAGACGTTAGGCCCATCTTTATCCCTAATTTGAGGGGTCAGTCCCTTTTACTTGATATCAAATGAAAGGTCTTTTAATTTGAAACATATTTTGTTCAACACGTGTTTAGATATTTGTTACCGTTCCTGAGATATACGGGAAAGAAAGTTTTAGTACATCATTTTGAGCATCTTTTCATCTATACTGCATTTCAAAAGATATTTCATTTCTGATATATTGGTGTTTAAATGTTGAACATTTGACCTCTGAAAACCTCTAATTACGGACGCATGATAAAATCATTACATTGCTTGGATATATAACTGTAAGATAACATTTCTGCTTTTATGACCTTTCACAAAATATCTCTCAGTAAACAGCTATAGATAACAGACTTAAGAGCCCTCTGGTCCCTTAATTTGAGAGGCAAGTCCCCTTTTCTTGATATCAAACGAAATGTCAAATATCAAATGATATATTGGTGATCCAAATTTTCAACGTTTGACCCCTAAAATTCTAATTACCTCATTACGTAACACATGATAAATCAATAGATTTCTTCGATACATAACAGTTAACAGTTGAGATCGACTCAAATTTTTAATTTTTTTACCTCACGTAATTTTAAATGACAACAGTTGTGAATAGAATTAGAGATCACTTTGGAGAAATAAACAAGTATTGAAAATAATTCATGCCCAGGATCATGCACATGACAAATAAAGTGTCTTACACATGTAAATCTTAATGTTAAAGCTGCTTGGTCCGATTTTTAATAAAATATTTGTACGCTTTTAAACGAGGGTTATGCTAAGTATGTGTGTAATAATATACGTTGCAGTAGTTTTCCTGGTCAGTTAAGCCTTATTTCAATGAAAAAATAATATACATGTTGAAACTTGTTGAATCCGGATGTTGTGTATTATTAAAAAATATTGTGCAATCCGGATCTTGTCTATTCCGGCCGCGATGCTTATAATTAGTGAGGGTTATCTCCCGTAGTCCGGTCACTTATCGATCGATCGGCCTTCTGCGAGATAATTAATGCTCAATTATCGACAATTGTTTCTGTCGTAGCTATTGATTTAAACAACTGTGAATAAAGATCCAAACTAGCAGCTCATATCAGTTTATACCGTTAAGTCTTGTTATAAATAAATACGCATTTTTTGCCAAAATTAGATAGGTAGATTTTAGTTCACCCCATTTTTTTAAGGTCGTGATTCAGGAAACCGTAGGAGTAAGACTGCCGATATCGTTTGTTATCCCCGTTGTATGGGTACACGTACAAAGTTGCATATTATTCTGTCAAAATTCTCAATTTTTTATGTATAAAATTCTCATTTATATATAAATATTAATCTATTGTTTCCTGCATAAAAACAGTTCTCGTCATTAGTTAGTTCAGCCTACTGTTGACTTGTTAATGTTTTTAACAATTTCCGGTTAAGAATTTTCAGGTTAATCGGATGTTTGAAAAATTATCAATTACGATGATTTGATTGAAAAAGCATTTCCATGGTATGTATTCCGTTATGGATTTATTGCCCCCCCCCCCCCCCCAAAAAAAAAAATGAAAATAGGTACCGTAAATAAGATCGATGTAATCTAATATATTTCAAAAGAATTGAAAATTTTGCAAGAATACACGATCAAGACCTACTGCATTAAATACTATAATTATTTTGCAACAAATATCTTTAAAAGGAAGTTGGCAATTCCGGCCAAGTTTTTTATCCACCAAATTAGACAAGTTTTACCGTACAATGAACAAATTTATTTACAAAATAAACGACATAAAAGGGTTTCGCGTTATTTCGCCTCGTGTTTAAACTGGCCCCTTACGCCGAAGCTAGTATGATTGTATTACTATTTTGACAATAGTAAATAAAATATACAGCATGACTATTTGATAAAAAAGTGTATATTTGTTCATTAATAGTTTTGAAGTTTACGTTGTTTAATATTGATGCAAAACATGCAGGATGAATAAACCCGGTCATTCGAAGGATGAGACCAAACAGTTAACCGTTCTAAACTATCCCATGATGTATTTATGGGGGTTTTGTATGCCCAATTATATTTATTTACTTTGAATATTTCTAACGTTAAAAGGCTATCAATTCCGTGTAAATACGAGTATCAAATAATTTTCCATGCAAACCAAATGAATGATCTTACAAAGATGTAATGGCCAATCGGAACATGCAGCTTAAAAAAAATTTCTCCACTTACTATACCTCGAAACGTTATTTCAAATCAGCATCTAACAATGAAGGGAAATAGAAATATTCGGCGGATCTAAATGTTCAAATATTCTTATGATCAAAATTTTGTATTTATGGCAAACGTAGATTAATTAGGGTCTTCCGTCTTCAGCGGAAGACCCTTCTATTATTCTATTGTTTCTTTTTCACTTTTCTTATTGTTATTATTATTATTCTTCTTTTTTTTTCTTACCGATTTTGTGCAGACGATTTCTCAGAGATGGCTCAACCGATTTCATTCAAATTTTCAAGATTAACGCGATTTTATCTGAAGTTTATCGTTTTTTATCCATTTTTGAAAATACACTTCCGGTCGGAAGTTATCGTCCGTTTACGATTTTAAAAAGTCAATTTTGTCGGTCGTGTTTTTCAAAAACGAGTAAGGATAGAGAACTGAAATTTTCAGAGATGATAGAACTACCGTTTTTCTGGTGCACCTCGGTATAGAGAATGTCCGCCGTCACTTCCGGTCGTCACCGGGAGGAAATTTGAAAAATTGAATTTTTCGACTTTTTAATTTTTTAATATTTTTCTTTGAAATTTTTACACCTGATAGTGACCCTTTCACTGATTAAGAATATGTAATTAGTTTTAAAATCGATCAAGGCATTCTCGAGAAATTAAGCGTCAAAGTTCTGAAGCGGAGTCCGAGTAGCTCAGTCGTTATAGTCGTGGACATGGCCCAGGCGACCCGGGTTCAAGCCTCGAGTGCCGCAATTTTTTTTTTCTCTTTTTTTCGCTTAGATCTACGATTTTATCTTTGAATTAATAAGTTTAATCTAATCTATTCAAAAATTGGACGGAAGACCCACTCGTTGCTCGCAACGAGATCGAATCTAGTTATATATATTTTTTATCTCCTACAAGATATAATCGCACTTGTGTTTTGTATCCATCTTTTTTACACTCTTTGTAGCCAAATCTGTCAAAATTCGTGGTCGTTTAACCCTCTTGTTTTAAACCACGCTGAAATGTTCACAATCGATGCGCTGTTAAACGAAAGAACTATTTAATGACATAGACAAGACCACAAAGAACAATTATGTAACACCTTTTTTCATTGACAGTCATACTATCTTTTTTTTGAAATTACGAGACCAAAACAGAATTCATTCGTGGGTAAAGGTATAATCTTTTGCAAAGAAATAAACTCATGTGTGCATTACAGCAAGGCGCAAATCTTGTGTATTGGATAACGGTATAGCTAGGTCGCTCGCTAGTCCAACCGCGACCTATTTCCTCGGCCGCAGGCAAGGGATCGGCTGCTTAAAATTGTTTACATACACAGCTCAGAATCCAGCTAGATTTTTAAATGCGACTCTAATTCATTGCATAGAAACAGTTCTTCTATTCATAATGTGTTTTACTAGAAAAGCATTAAACTGTTTAAACACTTTCCGCATGTAAGCTGGTTTACTGTCTATGGAAGTAGGTAAAATCTTTAAAATTGGAATTTTTCTGTTTGCAGCTAATATATAAACCCATGGGTGCATAACAGCAAGGCGCAAATTTTGTGTATCGGATAACGGTAGACCGCTCGCTAGTCCAGCCGTGACCTATTTCCTCGGCCGCGGGTAAGGGATCGGATACGAAATTGTTCACATACACAGCACGGATTCCAGCTAGATTTTAAATGCGACTCAAATGCATTGCATAGAAGAGGTTCTTTTATCCATAATGTGTTTCACCAGAAAATAAATAAAATGTTCTAACAATTCCCGTAATATAAACTGGTACCCTTTATGTCAGTTATACGCACTAATACCCCGTTTATTTGCCAAATAAAACACAAATACATGGTAACAAGTCTAGATTTTAACACTTATATTACGCAATACCCGAACAAAATATTATTGTTATGACATTAACTAGATCATAATGAACAACTTTTGCAGCGACAGCTATATCGAAATCTTAACCGCTTTTGAGTTATAAAGTGAAAACTTTAAAGGGTTCTAGGTCCCTAATTTTAGGGGCCAGTCCCTTTTTCTTGATGTCAAACAAAAGATCTCGTAAATATAAATCTTTTTTCTTCTACATGTCTTTACAAAATATTTACGAGAAAAGAGATAAACTAAGAAAACCAAGCAAAATTAGAACGCTTTTGTTATCTCAATTTTCGAGCCCTACCGAGCGCCGGTGTTTCTTGTGCTAGAAAAATATGAATGCGTTTGTTCAGAGAAGCAATCTTTTGTCTATCATCCCTGAAATTTTGAAATCGATATCTTTTGTAGTTTATGAGAACACTCTTGGACAAACCAACCCCCTAAAAATCATTAAAAGGCCAATATCTCAAAAACGGAAATGACGTCATCAACCAAAAAATTTTCCGATAAGTTTCACAACATAGTTAGTAAGATCTAAAAATTTCGTGCAAATCGGTTGAGCCGTTTCTGAGATATCGCGTGCACAAAAAACCGTAAGAAAAAAAAAGAAGAAGAAGAAGAAAAAGAATCCGAAGAATAACAATAAGGTCTTCCGTTGGAAACGGAAGACCTTAATAATAATAATAGGGAAAAAGAAACCGAACGAAAACAATAAGGTCTTCCGTTGGAAACGGAAGACCTTAATAATAGGGAAAAAGAAACAAAGCAAAAACAATAAGGTCTTCCGTTGGAAACAGAAGACCTTAATAAGAAGAATGAGAAAGTCGACAAAAACAATATGTCTCCCCTTTGAAAGGGGAGACATAATAATGATGAGATATGATATTGTAACACATGATATGACATTGTATTGTATTTGATCACAAAATACAATATCATATGATAAAACATAATATTTGATACAATATAGTATTATATGATACAAAATCATATCACATAATACATCATAATATTGTACACCATGTTATCACATTGTATAATAAAGTATGATATTGTATTGTATGATACAGTATCATATTTGATACATAATATTATATTGTATCATATAATACAAAATAATTTGAAACAACATTGTATCATATCATAGGATAGAATATCACTTTATATTAATAAAATATTACATAATACAATATCATATTATACATATGGTATCATATGATACAATATTACATATTACAATATCATATTATACAATTTCATGTGATATAATAATATATTATATGAACCAATATCATATTATACAATACTGTATGATTAGATATTATATAATATACAATATCGTATCATATGATACAATATTATATATTGGATTATCAAATGTAACAGCATTTGATAAAATAATATATTAATAATACAATACAATATTATACAACACTGTATATAATTTTACAATACTATACATATGATAACAATGTCATGAAACAATATCATATCATTAAAAATTTGATACAATATCATATCATAACTTATAACTTTTAACAATATAACATATGATATAATATTTTGTTTTCCCTTGGACTGAAATGTCACATTTTCATTGGTTTAAACATAGCACGTGATTGCCTCATATATCTCTATATTTGTTCTGTGAGAAATAATATTAGGCAATATGGCCGTCATTGGTCGACGCTTTGCTTACGCATTTCGACATTTCATAGTATTTTATACATAAACTGCATGCCGTAAGTTCTTAAAGTATTTGGAGTAGTTGCCCTTTGAAATTCTTTAAAATTAGAGTAGTTGCCCTTAGAATATTGACGTCACATTGTTTTGTCTGGAGCAGAACAAAATGGCAGCGTCGAAATTTGCTCAAATCTCTGCAGAGGAAAGGGAGAAAACATTTAAAATTGAATAGCAACAAAACATTGTAAGTAAACATGGGTGAAGCAAAGATTTTGAAAGAGTATTTGTAAGGTGAGATTGAAAATTTTGAAGAGTTTAAATGAGTTAAATTGGACGAGATGTAAGGCATCTTGTACATGGCTTTGCGTAGATCATCGCTATTCGTGAATAAATATGTCGCTTGAAAGTCCTCGAGAAAACAAAACACTTATTAGGTTAGTTACTGACTCACTACGGAAATATATTGGGTTGATCAATCTCATAGAAGGCTCGGCTTCGCCTCGCCATCTATGAGATTGATCAACCCAATATATTTCCGTAGTGAGTCAGTAACTAACCTAACTAGAACTGTCCTAATGGGACTAATACCCCCGCTAGGCTAATTTCAAATGGGACAAATAATTGAATTGAATAATAAAGGTTTGGAACACATACAAAAAATTTTTTCTAGAATTGTAAAAAAAAAAAAAACAAAATTAGTTAACGAAGAAAAATTAAAATCAAAATTGTCAGAATTTCACTGTAAATACATATCTATAACAGTAATACATTTACAAATGTATGTATTTGATGATATATTTTTTTAATTTAATTAATGTAAAGAAAAACCAACAAAATGACATTAACCCCTCCCTTTGCAGTGAATAGAAATACCGGTAGCCAAGCAATGCTCTTCTGTTGATAAAACTTTCAATATCTTTCTAATAAGAGTCTTGACAGATGCAATTAGTTGTTTCAAATTTTCCTCACTTTCTCCTATGGCACAATGGAACTCCATATCAGAAAATTGATCCCATAGGACTATGATTTTCTTTGATGAACTTGTTAAATTTAATAAACTCCCAAAACATTACCATAATTACCATACTATGTAAAAATATGTAAAAAAAAGAAAATTTAATATTACAAACAATTTTAAAATTGCCAAAACACTACAATCATATCAGTAATTTTGAATTTCATTTAAATTAATGCCCAATAGGGTCACTTCATCAATTTACTTGACAAATAAATTTAAACAACCTCTAAAAATAGTTTAACTTCTTTATTAATAATTATATTCTTCATTTCCTTATAATGATAGACCTTTTGGTTTACATGAAACAGTTTTAAAATAGCCCCAAAACCATCACCTACTTTACAGATTATCAATTTCCCCTAAACACATGCTCCATCTGAACCATGGCTCAGATAATGTCTCCCTTGGGACAAATGAATTCAGCCACACTTGTCTTTGATGTTCTTATTAGCTCCTAAGAATTTATCATTGACAAACAAAAACTTTGCATTGTCAGTTGATAGAGAACTTATAAAAAATATTTTTTTTTCATTAATTAAGACATAAAGACAAAAAACTCCATCTGGATGTATTTATATAAATATATTTTAGAGTGTTTTCTATTAATTAATTAATAAAATCTGTAAGGATTACCTCCCTTACTTTTCAACATTAGTGTACAATATATAGAATAAGGAAAATGAAAACTGTCATAAAATCATTAAATCTTGTCTGATCTTAAAAAAAATTGCAGGTGCACATCTTCAGATGGTGTTCAACATATGTACAAATTTTCAAACTGTTCCATGCAGTAATAAAAAATTCTATAGGGGGGACAAAGTTGCGTCTACAGACAGATGGACAGACGGACAGACAGACAGACGGACAGACGGACATACAGACAGACGGACAGACGGACAGGGTGAAACCAATATACCCCCCTAAACTTCGTTTGCGGGGGTATAATAAGTAATAGTATCATATTAAACAATAGTGTATCATATCTTAATACTTTACAACATTACAACACAACTATTAAGCAGGTTTGAGTGAGGTAGGCGATTTTTTTTTTGAATCCTTGATAATGGAGATCAGGCTCTGCATCTGAAGCTATCTCTACGAATCATTTATATTATAGTTTAATCAACTATGCAAGCTATCATATATAAAACATGTGATCTGTTCCAAAAAACTAAACCTCATCCCGCATTTGAAACCTATGGCTCAGATTCAGCATTCAAGCCTGTCGGGTGCATCAGTATCATAAAACTCATCATCCATGCAAGTTTAGTGAAGTAAGGATCAGTAATAACAAAGATATATTATTCAGAGGGCACCTGTTTCAAAAACTTAAATCAGGTCTAACAACCGTAATCTCCTCCAGCATCTGAAACCTATGGCTCGGAATAATTATTCATTCATTAAAACTTGTCTACTGGATCAGTATCATAAGACAACATCCATGCAAGTTTGGTGACAAAAGGACCAGTAATAAGTAAGATATATTCATCAGAGGGCACCTGCTCCAAAAACTTTAACCAGCTCCAAAAACCTTAACCTCCTCCAGCATCCGAAACATATGGCTCAGATCCAGCATTCAAGCCTGTCTGGTGCATCAGTATCATAAGACACAACTTCCATGCAAGTTTGGTGAAGTTAGGACCAGTAGTAACTTAGATATTGCTATCAAAGGGCACCTGCTCCAAAAACCTTAACCTCCTCCAGCATCTAAATTCAGGATTCATCATCCAAGTCTTTTAAGTCCATAACTAGGTCCAAATGCATCATGCACGTTTGGTAAAGATAGGACAAGTAATAACTTAGATACAGGACCTGCGACGAAAACTTTAACCAGGTCCGCACGCCGACACCAGGGGTATAGCATAAGCTCCCCCTGACTTCGTCTCGGTCAGCAAAAAAGTTATGTTTATGTTTTGTGCTGCTTTAAAAACAAAAATCAATATATTTCCTTATAAAATAGGAAGTGATGCATTTATGATACAATAACTCATTATGGTTGCAAAAATTGAAGAAATTTCAATCAAGACGATCGTTAAAAGACTGCCAAGCAATTAAGCTCGACGGCTTAATTAAATGATAAGAAAACGTCAAGGGACTGAATAATTTTGCCAGACTGGACAACATGCTGAAATGCACAACATCCACATTCAACACGTTTTACTGTATATAGTAAAATAACAAAAAAATAAAATTCTGACCCACAACCCCTACCCTACCCTGGCAAACACAATTATAACTCTGACCCCCCCCCCCCCCCCCCTTAATGGAAAAACTAAAACGTTATTTATTCGTGCATGTGCTGCAACTGCCCAGGAGATAAACATCAGAATATTTTGATAAAAACGAAAGCATGTACATGTAGTTGCAACAAAGGAGATTGTACACAGTACAAAACAAATGACACAATGTGCAATGCTTTTAACTGCAGAAATCATGTTATATCATTTCACAACAAACCTATCTATTATTGCGCAAGGTAGGAGGTTTTTTATTAGCATCCTTGATAATGGAGATCAGGCATTGCATCAGAAGATAGCTCTGCAATTCATTTACATTATTATAGTTAAATCAAGTATGCAAGTTTGAAAAACTTCTATTATCTACTTTATAGACATGTGACCCATTCCAAAAAACTAAACCTCATCCAGCATCTGAAACCTATGGCTCAGATTCAGCATTCAAGCCTGTCATGTGCATCAATATTATAAGACGCACCATCCATGGAAGTTTGGTGAAGTTAGGACCAGTATACATGTAACTAAGATATAATCATCAAAGGGCCCTGCTCTATAAAATTTACAAGTTTGGTGAAGTTAGCACCATTAGTAACATAGAATTAGCTATCAAAGGGTACCTGCACCAAAAACTTTAACCGGCTTAAAAATCTTAACCTCCTCCAGCATCTCAAATTATTATCAAGAACAAGTAATAAGTTTGATACAGGACCTGCAACAAAAACCTTAACCAGGTCCAGACACCGACATCGACGCAAGGGGTATAGCATAAGCTCCCCCTAACTTTGTCTCGGTGAGCTCAAAAGGGATCCATGAAAACGGCATCTAACAAAAACAAAACTAAGAAACTCCAGTGCATTTAGAAAAATAAAACCAGCAGAATTAATTATTGACCAATCTGATAAATGCTATAACGTAGATATTAACAACCCAGAAACTAACAAAGAATTTTGATACCGATGACTCCACGTTATAAGAAAGTGGGCGCTTAAGATGTACATTCGGCAGGAATCTGGGCGCACAAGGAGAGTGAAAATTTCATCAATTAATTTTGAATATTTTTCGAATTATAACCGTTATTAGGTTTCTGTTGGATGTGGAATAAGAGGAAAAATATTAGAAATGCTAAAGGTTTTATCATAATATGGGTCTAAATATAGCAACACGATGCAATTCGTGCAAAATCCTACTTACTTACAACTGTTTTTAAATGATTTTGTTGTCTCTGGGTCTTCTCTCCACATATTTGAAACGTGTAAAGATAACATATTTCAACATTAAAAATGTCGCTTTTTAAAAAAAGGTGGAGGGATGACCCAGAGATGACTAATTATGTACTTTTTCAAATTATTTTTTGAAGGATAAAAAACAAAGTCCATTGATATGACAATGTTGTTTCAAACAGTACTTTATAGAGCATATTGACAAGTCTCGCATGGCTCAGTGGTTTCGTTCTGGATTAGTGAATACAAACATTCAGTGTTTTGGGTTCAAATCCAACTGGTGGTCTTTTTAAACAAATTTAAACTTTTTTGTTTTAAATGTTTGTCATTATAACATGATGTTGAATTATAATATGCCGGTATATTTTGATTTGTTGTTATTGATTTCTAGATCTGCTGAATGAACACTATTTTCTTTTCTTATTACTAGCTTTTTTAGGATATACACAATATAACTTCATTAAAATATGTTTGCATTAACATTTTCAACTAGTTATCGGTTTACCTCTCATTGCCATTTTTTGAAAGCTTGTGAATTTTTTAATAACCGGAATAGCCATGTACGAAAGACAATAGGGCCACTTAAAAAAATATTTTTATCTCGTAATTACCAGAAAAGATCTCGTTATTACGGGTTAATTATCTCGTTATTACGAGAAAAGATCTCATTATTACGAGTTAATTATCTCGTTATTACGAGAAAAGATCTTGTAATTACGAGAAAAGATCTCGTAATTACGAGAAAAGATCTCGTTATTACAAGAAAAGATCTCGTTATTACAAGAAAAGATCTCGTAATTACGAGTTGATTATCTCGTAATTACGAGTTGATTATCTCGTAATTACGAGAAAAGATCTCGTTATTATGAGTTAATTATCTCGTAATTACGAGAAAAGATCTCGTTATTACGAGAAAAGATCTCGTTAGTACGAGAAAAGATCTCGTTATTACGAGCTAATTATCTCGTAATTACGAGAAAAGATCTAGTTTTGAAATGGCGCGTTTCATTATTCTATTCTTTTTATATAAAGTGTATGAACTACTGCAATGTCTAGTAATATACACTTACTTTGCATGATCATCGTTTAAAACGCATAATTTGATATTAAATCGGACCAAGCAGTTTTAAAGAAATTTCAGAAGAATTAGCAAAGCAAATTGATTAAAAAATTCATTGAACTGTATGTCAATAATTAAGAAGGATACGTGTTATTTTTTTTCAGACTCCAAAATGTTTATATAAAATCAATTATTTTCAATATACATGTAGGTTGTGTATGAACATATAAAACACAAATTCGGGTAAATCCTGTGTATCCATATCCATGACTGAAACTATATAGTCATTAAAGTTATCTGTAACTAATAAAACTGTGTTTTTACGACTATAGGACTACCTGGTATTTACTTCGGAGTGGGATTATAATATATATAAGTTGAATAGAAAAATTACATAAAGTTCTTTCCTTTTATTAATACCAGATAAAATGTCGAAACCAATCATTTTGATATGTAGAAATTAATGAATAATGATCGTTGTTATTTTTAAATATTGATCAAAATTGAATCAACATTTCTGGAATGAAAAAGATAGACTTAAAGTGTGATCCAGTCGAATTCTTTTTCAGAAACGCACCATTTAATATAGATCTTTTCTCGTAATAACGAGATCTTTTCTCGTAATAACGAGAAAATTAACTCGTAATAATGAAAAAATTATCTCGTAATAACGAGATCTTTTCTCGTTATAACGAGAAAATTATCTCATAATAACGAGATCTTTTCTCGTAATTACGAGATCTTTTCTCGTAATAACGAGATAACTAACTCGTAATAACGAGATCTTTTCTCGTAATAACGAGATCTTTTCTCGTAATAACCAGATAATTAACTCGTAATAACGAGATCTTGTCTCGTAATTACGAGATAAAAATATTTTTTTATGTGGCCCTATTCGGCTTTCGTAGCCATGTACTTCGACTCTCAACATAATATATTTTTGTTGAAACCTGTACATAGCCTTTCGAGGTTATAGACATTTAAATCCCAATTGATTCGTGTCGAGGATTCCTGCAAACTTACAATCTTGTGCGCTCACTTTCTTTAAAGTAGAAAACAAATCATCCAAAATATATACAGGTAGATGATTATGTTTCAAATCGAAAGATAACAAGTCATGTTGAGATGCATAATAATCAGCTGGCTTGTTCCATGTAGTTCAGTTTTAAATCCATTTTGTATTAATTAGATATGTATGAATGTTGTGAGTGACTGATAACATCTTATAAACAAAAGGAACATTTCTATATATTTTAGACAATGTTAATAACAGTGATAATTTTCATAAGTGACTTTAATAAACAAACAGTAAATAATCACAATTAAAATTCCAAGGAAAGGAGGGATGTTATAATGTCCATTAGAATCCATTACTTACATCCTTATCTATAAGTGAATCAGCCAGCTAGCAATTAGCGCTTGCTGTATGTTTATGGTAATGGAGCTGAGACCAATATATGTGTACACATTATGAATATTAGAATGCATGGGAAAGTATTAATCTGTGTGAAAGTTTAGTCAGAATATATGCAGCATTAGAACCCACCACACCTGTTATCTTTCTGTCCAGTACTAAACAATTTTAAACGAAGAGTAAATCACCAACAATGACTACCTAATGTATCTAATAATAAGTAAACTTACCAATGTAGAATAAAAACTGGACAAAATACTTCTGGTTAAGTTCTCCAACACAGTTATTTATCCTATCAAATAGATTTTCAAACATAAATATAAAGTTTATAAAAAACTAAACACAAATAACAATTAAGGACTATCATTGCTACCTACCATGGACAATGATGGTCCATTTTTTTGACACATCTTCTGCAGATTCGACAGTGATGTGCCCTTGGTGGTCTATATGCTTCACATTTCATGCAAACGCTCCAGCCATCTTTCTATAATGCAAAATATTTAAAGAAGTAAATATACCGGTAAAAGTTCTTTTTCAAGCTGGTTTTTCCTATATATGCTAATTTGTTTTCAACATATAAAACAGTTCTTAGAATTTGTCATATTTATGTTAGATTTAAATCTGGAATTTTTTTTTTCAAATCTCAAAATGTAAACAAAACATGACCTGAGCTTTGTTTACATAACAAAGAATTGTGAGCTTGGTATTTTGCTTATTAAATTCGACACTCAAAGTTTTTTAAGACACCCACCCAATTTTCAGAGTTTTGCAATTATCTCCCTTTTAAATAGGGTTGTGTCCTTTATTTTAACAATTTTGAATCACCTTTCATCAGCATGCTTTGTACTAAGTTTGGTTAAAGATGTATAGCGCACTTAATATACGATTTGGCCTCAAATATAGCCTTTTGCAAACATCCGACATTTTCAATATTATACAAAATTTAGTTTTAATATATTCAATTACACAATCACCATGCTCTAAGAGTCTTAATTATCTTACACGACATCATAAAAATATTCAGGTTTTGTTAGGGATATATAGGAAAGTGGTTAGTATACGATAAAAAATTGGATATTTGACTATTTGAACCACTCAAAACCAAAGACATCCGATTAAAATTATGTTCTACAGGTATTGTAGTACACGTTTACATTGAATTAGTTTTGGTTTAATGTGACTGGTCTTTGTACTGAAAATTAGACTAATATTTCAATTAGTGTCTTTTCTAATACAATCATGTTTATAGCCATATATACTGAAAATGCATCTTTTGAAAATGTTAGATGTGTGGCCTAGTGGTAACGCAGGGATCTTGTTGATTTTGGTCGCTGGATCGAATCCACCAAGTAGTAATTTTTTTCACCTAAATTGAAACATGAACAGAATAGAGAGATTAAATAAGTTACACGTATCTAAGTAATCTTCTGGCTTTTTTTTTTTTAATTATCTTGTTTAAATCAGTCTAAGTATGAGTACACCCAATATAAACAGTTCTCTTCTTTAACACTGTACATGCATGTACTCTATTTACACTTACTAGATCCATTGCACTTTGCTTGAAATTATCATGGTTCAGAATATCAACTACTGCTATACACAGAGTTTCCCGAATTTATGACAAATCAGTTGTTGCAGGCACCATTATAATGTATCCAGGTTTCGAAAATCATATTGCCATAGCTAGCTACCTGAACCTATTTTTAGTAACAGGTACTTTCCGTCCAAACACAGATGTAGGCGAAATAATGGGAAAGGGCGCTATACCTCTTTAACCCAGCGGTTTTCGAGAAGAAGTAAAAAATGTGAAAAGTTTACAGAAGGACAGAAAGACGACAGACAACGGGTGATCAGAAAAGCTCACTTGAATCACTTGATTTATCATAATTATTATTCTTGACAAAGTTACGTCAGCGATTTTTTGAAAACAGAAGACAAAAATAAAAATTTAATGTTTAATTCTTGTAGCAATCATTATTTCTCTGTATGTCCCTTTTTGGATTTCCAGTGTATATATTTCTGGTTTACACTTGCAAATTACAAAATATTAAAAGGAACCTTGTATGTTTTTTTATTTTTTTATTATTAACTAAGAAATTTTGGAATTAGATACTTCATGCTATGATATACAAAATTGTAAGCAACAACTTCTTTCTATCTCCTACTGTTTTTGAGCTATTGGCTTCAAACTCTGAAGTAAGGGGGAACGAAAAAAGTAAAAATTGAAATAACAACCAAATTTTTAAAGTGAGAAATAGGTAATTTTAAACAGTCACAATTGAGAACTTCCAGTTTTCCAGTTTTATAAGTTGATAAAAATTCATCAAAGGGAGTTTTAATGTTAAACTGAATTTACACATTGGCACGTTTTCTCAAACAGTTTTTAATTGAATATTTTCACATTATATATCTATAATTAGGGACCTGATACACAGACCGGAAAAGGTTTTGGGATTAAAATTCTGAAAGAAAAGAGATCTATAGGGGTCAAAGCTGAAAACAGCCCTTTAGCTGTAACTTTTTTATTTTTCATCCGATTTTTAAAGTCTTTTCGGTTTTTAGTTTGGAGAAAAGAGTACAATTTAAAATTTATGGTCCGAGGGGCCACTTTTTGACTCCATATAGGAGTTTTAAGGGCATGAATATTACAACTTTTTAAAAGTTGATTTTTTTTTTTGAAAGAGTTATCACGCTTTGCTTAAAAAATGTGGAACATAAATACTCTAAAGATACCAAATTTTTTTGTCCAAGAAATGAATACTAATTTTTTCATGGTTTTTTGGAAAATATTTCATTCAAAATTAAAAGTTTACTTACTTTTAAAGAGGCATGGTCACGATTTTGGTCAAATTTTATTTTTCTGTTTTTATTATTTGTAATGCTTTAGAAATGCATTTCTAATGATCAAATGAAATTTGGGTGCCAGTCGTTGAATTTTTAGCAAGATAAGGAGCTCACAACTCTTCGTCATGTAAACAAGGCTCGTGCTCTGTTTTTGTTTACATAGGTTCAATACACCAATAAAAACATCTTTTTAAAGCTGGTTTGTCTATCTTATTATTCATTTAAAGCATGAATAAGCAGTTCCTAACGATTAACACATTTATTTTAGGTCTAAAACTGGAATTTTCACTTCAACATTCAAAATGTAAACAAACGCTTTGTTTACATAGCGAAGAATTGTAAGCTCTGTAACTCGCTTATAACTCATCAAATGACACTCAAATTTTGGCTGCCTTTTAAAAATGCCTTACTAAAGCATTAATGTAAACATCAAAATCGAAAAAATAATTTTTGACCAAAATCGTGATTACATGTCTCTTTAAAGTTCTTACGTTATTTTTCTATTGACATATCATTACTTATAGTTCTTCTTTAGGCAACTAATTATACCAAGGTGTTGAAGACATTGTAAATAATAAAATAAATAAAAACAAAAACAAAACTAGATATAATTTTTCCTGACATTTTAAATATAAAAAGGAAAAGGAGATGTCAAAAAGCCCTTACTTTTTGTTGAAGAAAAAAAAGTTCTAGTCTTATATGGTATTGTAAGATACAATGTTTATCATTTTATACAAAAATATAAGATACCATATTGTATCCTACAATAGTATACAATATTGTGTCATATGATACAATAAAATACTGTAATATTTGATGATAAGATATGATAATATAATGATATGACATTGTATCAGGACATGACATTGTATCATTTAATACAATACTGTATTGTATTATGTTAAACATTATTGTATTTGATCACAAAAAACAAAATCCTATAATCCAATATACAATTAAAGCTGCTCGGTCCGATTTTTTTGTAATTACAGTATCAAAATTTTTTCCATACAAATCATTCATCTTAGAAAGTTATGGACTTTCTCCTATTTACACCAGCAGAATCAGTCTCCTTTCAAAGTTAGAAATATTCAAAGTAAATAAAAATAATTTCTCTTTGGGCAAACGAAAAAAAAAAACAAAATGCATCACGGGAATGTTTAGAAAGGAAACCCCTTGTTTTCGTCCCCCGAATGATTGGGGTTATTCAACCCGCATGCTATGCATCGATGGTAAAGAAAGCAGACTTTAAAAATGTTAGCGAACAAAACGTACACATGTTTATTTGTAATTGTCTGATCATTTCGACCTTTATTTAAAACAATGTCAAAGTCGTAATACAACCATACCCGTCTCGTCGTCAGGGGTGAAATTTAACATGAGGCGAAATAACGCGGTACCTTTTAATGTCGTTTGTTTTGTTAGCAAATTTTGTACGTATTTTTCTTCATTGAAATTTGGCATAATTGACGGGTAAAACTACTGCAATGTCTATTATTATACATATACTAAGCATAGCCATCGTTTAAAAGCGTGCATAAAATTTGATATAAAATCGGACCAAGCAGCTTTAAGTATCATATGAATAATTATATCATACAACATAATTAATGGATCACAATAATGTAACATAGCTCGAAAACCTTAACCTCAATCAGCATCCGAAACCAATGGTTCAGATTCAGCATTCAAGCCTGTCAAGTGCATAATTTAAGTATCATATTAAGGCGCACCATTCTTGCAAGTTTACTGAAGTTAGGACCAGTTATAACTACCATATAATCATCAGATGGCACCTGCTCCAAAATCTTTAACCAGCTCTAAAAAACTTAACGAGGCCGAGTACAGAACGAGTATGCACGCTTTCGCCCACGTTTCATTTGTATTATGACGTCATCTTTTTGCTTTGTTGACGCCATGGCGTGATAGTTTTAACTGCAGATATTCAGCGAAATTTGTTGAAAATAGCTCGTTTGATAAGTAAAATTGATATCATATTGTTGAATAAACATAAATATCTGGAGGTATAAGCTATATTTGGGCTCAGGTCGAAAACGTGATGAGGGTTCAACAAGCCTAGCCCTCTGTCACGTTTTCTTAACCCGCCTAAATATCGATTAATTCATTAATTTTAAGACATTAACCATGTATTTTATATTAATGACCCTTAATATGTGATGTTATATATTTATTTATTACTTAAATATGTCTGAATGTTTTAATACCCGGTTATACTATAAAGATCACCATTTCCGTCTTTGTCAAATAAAAAACAGTCATTATCTGACAAAACTGAGAAATTAGGCATACAAAAAATAACTTTGATAAGACCCCTGGAACAAACCAGGAGGGAAAAGGTTTTTTTATTTGACCATTTGATGCCTTTTAGCAATAACTTTAATATGTAGAACAGAAAAAGACATCCCTATGGCAGAAGTTTAAAAATTGTTCAAAATTGATACATTTCAAGCTAAATCCCATAGGGTCCCATGTTAAAGATTAAAAAACTTTGAGATGACCCCTTAAACAAACGGTGTGGTCAATGTCATATTTTTTTTATCTTAAAATAATAATTATATCAGTAGAAATTTCATTCAAAAATCTAGGGCAGAACAAATTAGACCCGGCCTCGTTAAACTCAAGCAGCATCCGAAACCAATATCTCAAATTCAGCATTCATTTTAGCTTGTCAAGAGCATAAGCATCGTAACACGCACCATCCATGAAAGTTTGGTGAAGTTAAGACCAGTCATAACTAAGATATACCAGGTTATCATCAGAGGGCACCTTCTCTAAAGACTTTAACCTGCTCAAAAAAAAGCATCTGAAACATATGGCTCAGATTCAACATTCAAGCTTGTAAGGTGCATCAGTATTCATAAGATGCACCATCCAAGCAAAGCAAGTTTAATGAAGTTTATAGGAAGAATAATAACTTAGAATTGGCTATCAAAGGGCACCTGCTTCAAAATTTTAACCTGTTTCAACAAAAGGCCCATGGGCCACATCGCTTTCCTGAGCAACAATGGCGAACTATTGACTCAAAACACTTTAAATAATTAAGAACAGTAAATCTAATATCTAGCAAAGTTGAGTACCATAATTTTCTGACGTAAGACTCAATATTTTATAAAGGGATTGGGGTTAAAATATATTGCTATAATTATAAATTATATATAACACCAGTATATTATTGCCTGCAGTTTTTGCACATATGTAAACAGTATTAGCTCTTTAAAGATAAATAATTTCATACATTTTCTTAGACGTATGTATCAGTTTAAAAATTCACCACCCTTTGTGGGCCTACCTTATCATGTGTAATCATAATTTGAACATGTTGAATTTACATAATTAAGGGGTGCCAACATTTTATTTCATTAATATTTACAAAAAATCTGGTTTCAAAAACGTCAACATTTTTTGCAGTAGTTTAAATTGTATTTGATGCATTATAATTCATGAAGAAAGAAAGACCCCTATCTTCCTATTATAACTCATATAAACATGTTAAGGTAACTCCGTACCTATAAAATTATGGGTTCAAAGTTAAAAAACTTAACTTTTTTTAACTTATTGGACTTGAATTTCATCAAAAAATAAATAAAATAAATATGTATCCATACTATTGAAGATGTAAGGTAATAAAAACCAAATGCTGAAATTATCATCTGAAAATCACACTTTTTTTTTTTTAAATTAAATATAAGTGGATGGATACTTGTTTGTCTATTTAAATTTCATTGCTTACTATGCCAGAAAACTAAAATTAATTTTAAAAAAAAAGAAAAAATTGTTTACATTAGAAAAAATATAGCATTAAGATATATCACTTAGAGGAAAATAGAAAAGAGTTATTTCCCTTTGTCATTATTGAATTATGTCGAATATAAGGATGAAAAACGCTTATTAAATATCTCCAAGTAAACAATGATTTGAGTTTTTGATGTGCACCTATAATAACATAGAAATTACAAATCTACTTGCAAGAATTTTAATGATTTCAGGGTTTATGTAAAATGTATGACGTCACAGGAGGGTGGATTTACTTTAAGTCTCTATACACTTACTTACATGTAATACACAAATTTAATACAAAATATTCACTGGGTCAATATGGGGTCAACTCAATAGTGTAAGTGTATATACTCAAAAGAAAAAATAACTTTTGCAATCAAAATGACAGAAACTGTACAAATGCGATAGGATAGGTAATGATGATATTAGGCTTATCTAAATATTAAAAGATAATGATACAGTATCTTGGCAAAGGGAGATCATTTATTTAGAAAGTGAAAGTAATACTTATATGTACATACCGATGTCTCATAATATTGTGCGACTATACATGTATTATGCTTACCTATATTGGTCAACATCATAATGATAATCCAATTAATATAAGAACACAATATGAATCCCTTATAGTTGATCATCACAAAAGAAACGTTTAAGCATGTTAACTTATCCTTTTCTGCATATGGAAAATACATACCAGTATTCACACCATGTCAAACCCATCTAACTGAAGAGCCCAGGGTAAAACTAGTACCCACTAATGCGACCTGCAGACCTGTGTTGTGTACATAACTTCAGACAAAGATCAGTGATTTAAATTGTAACATGCATATATTTTTAAGACCTATTCTTCAAAAACCCCTTGCACTATTTATATTAGGTAAATAACTATGTAAAGAACACATTTCAGCTTTACTGTGGTACAGGACACCTGCATATTGTGATGTATACTCCCTATTGAAATAAACAATAAAGTATAAAAATTAAAATATAATATTTTCCCTCAAAATAATGTTCCTAACAGTCAAGCGCAATGGGTTAGAGCGTTTACATGACTGTAAGGGCAATTGGGGTCTGAGGTGTATTTTTGGTAATTTTACCATTGATATAAATGAATTTTCATTGGGGGGGGGGGGGGGGGGGGGGGGGTCTGGACCCCTCACCCATTCTCTTAATCAGAGCACACGATGATGTACATGTAGGCACACAGAAGCAAATTTAAAGCCGACAACTGCTGGGGGAAGGGGCATTATTTCATTTTGTTTGTAAAAATTATATAGACCATTATACTTTCTATGACATGAAATGATTATTGATTAACTAAAAATTCACATGTAAACAGTTCAACCCCAAATTGTACATAGAGTGCCGCTCATGTGTATTATCACATGGGAAGGTATCTCATCCTTTATGGAAATTATAATTTTTTAATATATTGCCGGAACTTGCATGTGGCCTTCATTTCACTTAAACTAGTACAGTAAAACTCGGTTATAGCAAAGTCCTTGGGACCGATGGATTTACTTCGTCATATCCATAATTCGTTATATCCTGATAACAAATTTGTAATAATTAATAACCATAGCGAATTCACTAAATTTATATTTTCTTAAACCAGACATTATTATTTGCTAATTGAGGCATAGAATGAAAGTACATTCTTTTGATACCTTTAAAAATTGAATTGTAAATTGAAGAATTTATGTGAAAATAAATTCATTCAAACTATCATGTTAAATGGCAGTGCAAACTGGTTTCACTGTAAAGAAATTCTTTAAAAAATTGTTAAATTTCGTTATTATTCACCTCTATGGGACTCAAAATCCATTCACTATATCCATAAATTCATTATATCCGAGTTCATTATAGACCTAAAATTTTGAAAAGATTTCATAAGAATTTTACCAGAGACTCAAAAAACTTCACTATTTCCAAGATTATGCTATATCTGTGTTTGTACTCAACGAGTTTTACTGTACAAAACAGTGTTATTTAGGGGCAAACACTTGGTGTGGGTATTACTGTCTAATGACAGCATCTAGTTAATTTTGAATGTAATAATGATCCCATCCCTGTTGTCCATGAGTTTCAGGTGTGCAGTTATTTATTTGTATATTTGCAATAGTTGCAGCCTGCCGCTGCTCATTCCATGAAGTGTGTTGTTATTTACTTGTATTCAACTTTTAAATTTTTCTTTGGAAAATGATGAATTGCTCTAAATAAAAACCAATCTCCAATAAATAATTGTTTTAAACCTACCAAATTAGGCATGGTTTTTCCAGCATGTAAATCAGAAAAATCAAGTCCTGTTGTTGGAAGTTGAACAATTCCTGGATCTGACAAAACTGCTCTTAAATGGGACACTGATGCAAGAAACAGAATTGTGTTGAAAATAACAGCATTGAAGGCTCCCCATAATCTGTGACCAAATGAAAATTATTAATTTCAAAAGAATTATAAAAGATCACGCATTGTGGCAATGCATATTGAAAAAAAAATAATAATGTGAACATTCACAATGTGCATTTTTGAGTATTAACTATAATTTTTTTTCTTCGGGACACTGACAGCTAGTTTCTTAAAATGCAAATGCAAGTTACTGTATAGTCAGGGGATGTATGTATTTGGAACTCTGAGTGCCACTCCCTCGGCTTCCATTCAGCATAGATATCTCAATTCACTTATTAGAAAAGGGCTTAAACAGCTCTTTCTGAAAAAAATTCCAAGACAAGTAGAATTTCCTATTTTGTAGTTTTTCTCCAATAGGGTTGGCTCCTTTTATATTTCATTCATTTTTTATGATTTTTCAGCATTTTAGAACTTCCCCTTGCAAAGAGATGACAATATAAAGCATATGCATCTCACTGCTTTACAATTTGTTGGAAACTTTCTGCTCTATATAGTTTACTATTTTTTCTACTTTTTACTACTTTTTCTGTTATTTACTTTCACTGCAATTTAAACTTTTATAAGGGGCCTATATGCTGCATACCAATTTCTATAGGCCTGGTGGTATCCCCCCTAGCCATCTTTCCCCCCAGAAAAAATGGCTATAAAGCAACATTTTAGAACTTCCCCTTGCAAAGAGATGACAATATATAGCATATGCATCTCGCTGCTTTACAATTTGATGGAAACTTACTGCTCTATAGTTTATTCTGTCCCATCCAACTACTTTTCCTGTTATTTACTTTCACTGCAACTTGAACTTTTATAAGGGGCCTATATGCTACATACCAATTTCTATAGGACTGGTGGTATCCCCCCCCTAGCCATCCCCCCCCCCCCCCCCAAAAAAAATGGCTATAAAGCAGTGTGGCAACGCTCTTTTTTTCTTCCAAAACATACGATATTCAGCAACTTAAAAGCTTAAGAGTGGAAAAAGAAATAAGCACTGTTGTAAATTGAGTACATGGAGTGATATTGAAAAAACGAACTGGCCAAACAATAATACCTCCATTGGTATGTTAAAGAATCTACAGTATAAGAGTTTCAACATTCTGTTTTTATTTTCTAATCAAATAAATCACTTCAAAAAATTACATCAACAAACATTAAATTATCATAAACTTAAAATGAGTATTAGGATGTGGGTTTTTATTCTTGCACTGATCTTCTAAACGATCATATTGTTTTTCATAAACATTACTAACGTATGCTTTTATCACATTAAGTTTGTTTACAAGCACATGCAATAAGCCAGCTGAAATATGTTATACATTGATATCTATAATCAATATATACAAATCATATTTGTTCTTGCATAGCTCAATCAACCAAATAAGAAGTAAAGGACTATATATGATAAGGGCCTAAAATGGCCCCCTAAAATGAACATCAACATTTTTGTATCATTCTTTGTTTTCTTAATACAGATATGTATGTGATGTGTTTACATAATATTCATTTTGGTTCAAGTGTCCACAATTTAGAAATATGACATCGTAAAGACAACCTTTTCCCGCCATTTTTGCATTTTTAGCGTAAAACAGCTTGTTTTCAAGCAGTTTTTCCTTCCGAAAACATAGAGCGCATTCTTGAACAAATAAAATATTTTAATCAGAGATGTATCTAGCCAAGACTTATAAGTGACAAAAAAATTTTCCTTGTTCAAGCATGCGCTCTATATTTCCCATTCGTAAATATATAAGAAAAATGTCAATTTTTGGCCGACTTTGATTAAATTATAGAAATGGCGTCACTTCTGACGTCATATACTGCCAGTGAGTGCAAATAAATAAAATAAATATATGAAAAAAATATTTTATATCAACTCTTCTAAAAAATTAGTTAACATTTAATTGTACCCGAAACACTTAAAAAATGGCGAATTATGGGGGCCAAATTTAACTCTTATCATATATAGTTCTTTGCTGAATACACAAAATAGGAAAATGCAGTTGCTAAGCGATGAAGTTTGTGTCATATTTGGATAATTCAAATCTCCCGAATTGTTCTTTGTGTGTAAATTGTCGATATTGTCTTATGAGAAAAAAAAAATTTCTCATCTAGAAACTGTTAATCAAGTTAGCTGAGAATGCAATGGGTTATTTTTTAAATTAAGCTACACAAAGTTAAAACAATCATTTATTGTATATAATAGAATATTAATTATTTTTACCAAACCCTGAACAATTTTTTTTCAAAGTGCGCTAATATCGACGATATCAACGCACTTTGAAAAAAAGTTGGGTTTTTTCCAAAGTGCATTGACTTGGTCCCAAAGTTAATTCACTTTGAAATTTTTTTTCAATTTGCATAATATTTCAAAGTGTTGTAACAAAGCAGTCTCCCCCATCACCCCCCAAAAATAATGGCTTGATAGCAGTATTTCCCCTACGGAAAGCTGACTATATAGTAGGTTTTCCCCTCTTTTATAGCCAGATTACTCCCACAAAAACCTACTACTGTGAAATCATTAAATTTCGTGGGGGCCAATTTTCGTGGATGGCTTAAATTTTACAGATTCGTGGGGAAGTAATTTCGTGTATTCTCATATATCTACAAAAGGAAACATGACTTTATTACCCTAATTAACAATTCGTAGAGGATGTTATTTCGTGGATGAGAGGTAACCACGAATTCCACGAAAATTGAGCCACCATGAAATCTAATGATTCCACAGTATGTAGTAGATTTCCATCCTGTTTTACATTCCATGCAGTCATATTTATGAAGGACCATTCGTAGCAATAATCTGAAATATCTAAGATGATATTGATTGCTCATGATAAAGGGTAATAAATGCAATTGTTATTTTCAGTAGTACATTCTCACTAATATATTATTAAAGATGATGGCTCAATGGTTTTTTTTCTTCTAAATATGAGTCAGTTTTTATTGTGTCAGTGGATGTTTTTCAAACATTCTATATACATTAATTATCACTAAATTACCATTTTGGCCACACCCTGCATTAAGAATCTCTACCCTATACACTATATAAGTGTCTTGGCATCATCTTAAATTTGAATCCCAACTAAACTGAGAGACATGAAATTGCAAATTTTGATAGATAGACTTGTTTTCTTTCTTTGTATGCAGTCAGTTTTTATTCAGTATGAACAGAAGTAAAGAAGACAATTTTTAAGAAGAGGCCCATTGGCCACATTGCTCACCTGAGAAACAATAGGTATGATAAAATCAGCTTAACAATTGTTTATGTATGGAATATAAACCTACATCAAACTTTGAACCTTCTTGTGAGGCCAAAGAATTGCCCTGGGGCCAAAGTCTTAACAATTATAAAGAATCATCTGGCTAATTGGTGTGTGAGAAGAAGACTTTTAAAGATTTACTATACATATTCCTATGTAAAACTTTGACCCCCCCCCCATTGTGGTCCAACCCTACTCCCTGGGGTGTCATTATATTCACAACTTTGAATCTTCACTACCTGAGGATACTTCCACACACGTTTCAGCTTTCCAAGCTGATTAGTTTTTGAGAAGAAGATTTTTCAAGATTTACTCTATATATTCCTATGTAAAACTTTGACCCTCCATTGTGGCCCCATCCTACCTCCAGGGATCATGATTTTCACACTTTTAAATCTACACTACCTGGGGATGCTTCCACACAAGTTTCAGCTTTCCTAGCTGATTAGTTTCTGAGAAGAAGATATTTAAAGATTTACTCAATATATTCCTATGTAAAACTTTAACACCCCACCCAATGTGGCCCCACCCTACCCCAAGGGGTCATGATTTTCACAACTTTGAATCTACACTACCTGAGGATGCTTCCACACAAGTTTCAGCTTTCCTGGCTTAATGGTTCTTGACAAGAAGATTTTTGAAAATTTCTCAAATTTTTTCATTAATTTCTAATTATTCCCCCTTGAAAAAGGGTGTGGACCTTGATTTTCACAACTTTGATTTCCATTTACCTAGGGATGATTTGTGCCAAGTTTGGTTGAAATTGGCCCCGTAGTTCTTGAGAAGATGTTGAAAATGTGAAAAGTTTACAGACAGAGGGATAGACAGACAGATAGGACAACAGACAAAATGTGATCAGAAAAGCTAACTTGAGCTTTCAGCTCAAGTGAGCTAAAAATGATTCATTGCACATATACATGATATATGCATGATTACATTTGTAAGTAAAAAATATTAAATAAAAAATGATATCAATCATCTTGCCTTGATGAAAATTGGTTAAGGTCTTAACACACTAGTTCTTAGTGCTTAGTTCTTCAAAAGATTCTCTAAATAGAGGAGTAGACTGGACAAAATTGCATAAGATGACAGATGGGCCGATAGATTTATTCCAAAAATTTGCAAAACATATTTCCTTTACAAATGTAGAACACAGGGTTATGTGCATATGAGTGTATCTTGTCAAATCAGGTAATTTATCAAATAGACTTAAATTAAGTTTTATGCATTCCATGATATGTTGTACAATTTTCCACATGGTCTATAAAAAATAATTAATCGGCAAAACAAAAATCAACCTGCACAGACAAATACAGGTACAGGGTGTCCCATAATATCTGATACCATTAACTCTTTGAATAACTTTTAAATAAATTTATTTAACAGAAAACGAAAGGCATTTTCATAATTGTATATGATGTAAATTTTCACTCAAAATTTTTTACAAACATGCATTACTTTTTGACAAATTGAGTAAAATTACAGTGGCGTCTGGGTATAACGATCTCGGATATAACGAGGTACCGCTTATAACAAGATGATTGTTTGGTCCCAAATTATCATCCCAAAAACTGCCCGTCAGTTGTAAGCGCTATCGGATATAACGAGGGACTCACGACACGCTTAATTGCACACGCTGGTTCAAGGTAACTAACGGTATGACCATGTAATTTTCACAGGTATGTATACAAAAGACAATAGATTAAAAGTATTCAGAAATAATGATGAGTTGTTTTTAATGCAATTTTCACAGTCATGGCTTCAAGAAATAGAAAAGGAAAGTAATTTCGCTAGAAAAAATAGGACTTAGAGAAATAGTTAACAATGAATTAATCAAAGTACTGAAGTACTGACGGGAGTTGATTTTATCGATTATTATTCATTTTAAAATCAACGATATGTTACTTTGCTTGGCAAGTTATAAGTTTATAATCTGTCTTTGAATTACGCACATTTTTATAAAATATGAATTCTCGGACTTTTCCGACAAGAATTTTGAGAAAAACCCCATATGAATTGCGTTGTGTAATGATTAAAGATAGAATTGATTCCATCAACCTATGTATAAGTAATCGAAATACTCAAAAAATTGTATGGATCCAAGAAATAATGATCTCTATAGTCTCGTTCAACCAGATGCTCGACTGTCTCTGTTAATCTCCAACAAACAAGAGAATGTGTATACCAGGTCATGTGATAGCTTGATGATGCGACCTCTAAATATAGAATGACTCTCTGCTTGTCGGAGATTTACTGAGACAGCCGATGGTTGAACGAGACTTTATTGAACTCTGGCGTATGAATACATACGACTGCAAAAACTATCTAAATTGTTCCTAACTATTTAACATCTGACTATTTTCAAGGTATTCATAAATAAGTTTCTTAAAAACCAATGCTTCAAGATACATTACATCGAATTTATCAATTATTTTCAAAAAACTAAATCTTGTCAGCGGTGATGATTTGTGCTTAGGTCCAAACACTGTTTCACTTTCGGTTTGCCAGAGTAACTGCATAGGAGAGTTGATTAAAATCAACTCCCAAAAATAAAAAGTGAAATTGCAAAGGACTATGGATTAACTTTGAGTACATTCATTACAATTTTTAAAATAACCCAAGATTTAGAAAGCTTGAAAGAGTTAGCAGACTTGTTGAGAAAAGCGCGTGACTCTAAAAATAGCAATACCAAAATTGAGCCTTCCCATTACGTCGGTGTTGATTCACTGGTTACGGTATTAAATATCGACAGCGATACTAAGTAAATAAATTTCCGGTTGAAATTAAAGATGATGACGAGACAGAAACCGGAAAAGGTGGTGATAATATTGGTGTGTCGTCGGCAAAAACTCGAGAATTTTCTACATAAGATGCACTAAATGCGGTAACGATTTCCAAACATTCTTAATACAGAAAACAGATATCGAAGATTCCACACTAAGTGTTTACAAAAATTGATTGACGTTATTATACCCGCACTTTCTAAAGAAAGTTCGGGTATATTGTTGTTACCCTGTTCCGTCCGTCCGTCCGTCCGTCTGTCACGTTTTACTTTCTCAA